>NW_026921213.1:0-18199 GCF_032062105.1 Saccostrea cuccullata
GAACATCTGAAAAAATCCAAAAAAGAAAAAGCATGAGGTGGTCCTTTACCAGCAACGCAAAAGACAGCTTACTGTGGAGCAATGTGAGATCCACCCCACTAAAGATGTGGACATGCTCTGTGAAGAATGCCAGGTTCCTGTATGTTCCAAATGCGTCACACAAAAAGAACATCGGGGGCATATATTTACTGATCTAGAAACGGTTTATGCAAATAAATATGCAGTTTTTCAAGAAGAAATCTCTAAAATCCATGAGTACTTTCTCCCTACATCAGAAAGTTTACAGAAAGAAATTAAAAAAGATTCCTCAGAAATCAAACACATCATGGAAGACATCAGAACATCCATGGAGACTGAAGGTGAAACCCTGAAAAGTCTGGTGGACACTGTCGTATCTGAGAACATGTAGCAACTAGACCAAATAGAGCATTCACTGCTAGAAGACCTAAACATCCAAGACAAGACCTTTGATGATTACATCACCTATCTAAATAACCTTGCCAAAGAACTTCAAAGATTCTTATCTCCTCTAGAACCCCAGAAATTACTCTAGGAAAAGAAGCCTAACATCCGATCCATACCAGAGACAACAAAACCAATCACACCAGAATTTACTGCTGGTCAATACAGCAAAAGTGATGTCACCAAATTACTAGGTGAAATACATGTCCCCAACACTAAAGCAAAGACGAGAGAAATAAGGCCCATCGAAAGTGTCTACAATACAGCGATGAAACCTACTCCTAAACAGATGAAAGAAAACAGAAAGAATTCTGACAAGAAACAAACATTGTCTCTATCTGCCTCTGTCACCAAGATCAGGGAGTTCAAAGTACCAGGAGTTCATGATGTATTCCATGTATCACTAGATTAATCAGGCAGACTCTTGATCAGTGACAGTATTATATTGGTAATCTTGTCCAAATAGATCTACAGGAGAATGTGATACAGAAGATAAAAACTAGAAGTGGAGATGATGGTAACCACACAGTGACACAGACTGGCGATCTGATCTTTACAGAAAAACACAAGAATGTCATCAATAGGATTAAAGAGGATAATAATATCACAGAATTCTTTAAAACTGGAGGCTGGAGACCTCTCAGCATACACTCATCCCACATCAATGGGGACTTACTGGTGGGGATTGAGTCAGATATTATTGAAAAGGCTAAAGTCACCAGGTACAACATGACAGGAAAAGAAATACAGAACATACAGAGGGATGACAAAGGACAGGAACTGTATAGTGAACCACGCTACATCACAGAAAACATCAATGGAGATATCTGTACATCAGACTACTATTATGGAGTAGATTTGGTGTGAATAAATCAGGACAACACAGGTTCTCCTACACAGGTCAGGAGTCAGTGTTCCATCCCTATGGAATCTGTACTGATGTTCTTGGTCACATCCTCGTGGTTGATGGGCACCCTGAAAATAACACCGTACACCTCCTGGATCAGAACGGTCAGTTCTTTTCTCTTTTACTCACACGACAAGAAGGGGTAAAGTATCCCCTTAGTGTATGTGTGGATGATGAGAACAATCTCTATGTTGGACAATTTCTCACCAAGGCATTGAAAGTGTATAAGTATCTCCAGTGACTAGCATTGTGTCATTAACATATATAGTGTACCAAGTATTATTGACTACTATCTAATTAATTTAAGTGTGTTAAGTTTATTATAGGAATGACTCTAATTCTTGGCCAAATTATTCGATTATAACCTGGTTTGGGTCAGTTTACGCTTTATAATCCGCGAAGCGGATTATAAAAAAGCGTAAACTGACCCAAACCAGGTTATAATCGAATAATTTGGCCAAGAATTAGAGTCATTCCTTATAATTTAATTTTTAAATAATTAAACAACTGTGGATGTAAAATTGTGCTGCTTTTTAAGAGTTCAAATTTGCCGCGCAATAATACATCCCTAGTAACGGAAGTGATTTGAAACAAGGGGACGTAATAACTTAAGGGGACGTAATAACAGATCTAGCAGCCATGATGTTTGTTTACACGAGGTAAGAGCGAGCTACTGTTTGAAGTTAAAAGTACATTTATTAAATTTAGAATTTTCCATGTAATTCCATGGACTGGAAATGTGGGATTGCATAGATACAAATGAATCAGCTGGTTGTCAAGGGGGTGTGTCCCCATACCAAACCAGGTTATTACGTTTTATTCTAGTGTTCCTTTTTGGAAATCAACCAATGAGAGACTAGAATATTATCAAAATTAAATTATAAGATAATATTCTTTTACTTTTATGATAGCTTTGACTACATATTACTAGTATCCTGAAATAAAATGTGCTTAGTCATCAGTTGTTTTTCTAAATATTAAAATGTCACATTAAATTGCATTATGTTAAAATCACATATAAACTGACATGAATACAACATTCATCATATAAAAGTTTTTAAAAACCTTTTTTCTTCCGTTAATAGATTGTACGCTGTCCTTAAAATCTTAATGTGAAATTAATAAGTTCTGAGACACAATTAATGATAGATTTTTGCGGTGTTGTTGAGACCATTGTTGAGAAGACAGTTTACATCGGATCAGAATAAATACCGGTATTCCACAGTACCATTATTGATGGGTGTTTGAATGTTAAGAATGAATTCAGGCATTCATCCAATCCACTAATTAAGGACCTTCAATTGCAGCTTTGATTAATGTAATTTTACATAAGAGTCAAAAGTGAGAGGGATGACTTGCCCCTTGCTTCATTCTCATAATCTAGTGCTTACTAATAAAAGAGTCCCGCGCCTACAATTTTTTTCACTAAAGATATATTTATTGAAGAAGTGAGTCGTTTTCTATTCATTTCGGTTGTTTTTTTCCTGCGGGGGGGGGGGGGGTTGCATTCCAAGTTACGAAATGAAGTGACATTAGATGGTAAAGCAACAGATATGACCACCATAATAAAGGGTTTTTATATGTGCATGGTAAAGGCATTTTAGATCAAGAAAGTTCAGATTTTTTTTCGGAGATGGGGTCCCTTTAAAGTAAATCTTTGTCTTGTTCCTGTATACATGCTTAATATGTCTGACGAACCTTAATTTTACAAAGCTACACATAATCATTGCATGTATTTAAGTCTCGTTCATTTTAAAAATAATCGAGTGATATATTGTTTAGTTTCTTTGTGAGAGAATCTCTAACAATCTTTGTGCTTTGTGGTTTGTCGAAGTTACCATTTCTTTTGTAAATGAAGCAAGGCTCGTAAAATTCCACCCCTAGTATAATAATATTATGAAGATCTTTTCTATCCAGAGCGACGCACCAGTTTTATGGAATGGCTCTTTTACTCCAACTGAATAAAATGCAATCAAAGACAGACACGGACAATCCAGTTCCCAACTTCCTTATAATTGAGTCCGCCTCGGCTACCGTTTTATACATACTAACCGAAGGAGTTTACCATATTTGTTATTTCTTCAAATGTTGCATTGCTTTGAATATGTAAAAACCATGCATTTCCAATCTTTTGCATAATCTTTGAATTTCGTTTCTTGTATATTATTGATATCAACAATTAACTGGCCGTGGGTGACCTCAATAATACTGGTTGCCCCTTCTTCCTAACCAAATACTTGTATAACTTTTGATAACCAATTAAACATGAATCATTGCCTTGGAGCCGTGCAGATGGAAAAAATGTGTTAATTAAGAGTGGGAAAAGAGAGATAACTGCTGAGAAAGTTCCCCTTTTAAACTATGAATCCTTGGGTTAATTAATTGTTTTCTTCTTGAAGAAAATCCTTACAAATGCCAAATATCAAACAAAGGATTTTTTATATTAGTAATTCTTAAATCAAATGTAAATAAATTAATTTTGTAAAATATTACGTCCTATAACATGTAAATTGAATTTATGTTCCCTCTGTTATCATTAAATGACATACTAGTAATTGGATTTAACCAAGAAAGAGTCCAAAATGACAGCCTTTTGAAAATACCTTGTGGCATGCGGTTTCTCCTACCCTCTTCTTTCTGTGCATGAGAGAGAGGCAGTATCCTGGAATTTTAAAATTTTTTTATCACATCACTTTTTTTCTTGGGATCAAGTGTTCTTGGTTCGAGGGGAAAAATGTTCGTTGGCATATTTATGATTTGATATTTGAAAGAAAATGTAATGCTGTAGTTTTAAATTGTTCAACATTTATTTGCTGCATTCATGGATCTTTTCACGCTACTAAAATGAAGAAGAATAATATCTACGGAAATTAATATCGTTGTTTGACGAAAATATTTAATGCACAAAAAGTGAAAAAAGAAAAGTTGTTGTTATGTTTTATCAATTCCTATGATTTTCAACTCTTAAAAGAATATCTGAAAAACATGAATAAAGAATATGTGAAAGAATATGTAATATAATTTTGTTCATTTCTTATAATCATAGTTTCATTTTGTAAAGTCGAAAATAAATTAAAACAAATAAATATATGGATTTATACATTGTTTATATAAAAAAAAGCTTTAAAAAAGGAAAGAAAATGTCATGTTCTATACAAAAATCCACAAACTCTAAGGCAGTAGATTCGTTATTCTTTTTTGAAAGGATTGGTATAATTATTATTTTTACTTAGACATATACTCTTCAAAAAAAGAAACGCATAGTAGGAACAATGCCCTAAAAATTTGTTATAGTTTTGTCATACCTTTTATTTTTGTATGGATACGATGTATTCGAGCGAATAAATGATTTTTTAATGCAATTGTTAACTATACAGCTATTCTACAAGTCTCACAGACAAAAATACCTGATTTTGCAAAATATCCCCCAAAATTTGATCTCAATTTTCATTTGTTGAATTCCGATGCAATTCCTTCAGATACAAAGGGGCTATCAAAATCGGGGGTTCTCGATATTTTGAATCTGGTTTTATCTGAAAAATTACGCTTCCTAAAATTGCTGCATCTGAATGTTGCGTGGCACAAAAAGGAAAATGGGCGACTGGAAGCAGGGGTACCGCAATCTACAATTGCAAGAGGTTTTAATGTTACACACAGACCATATCTAACCTATAAAACATAAACCATTAACATCGAACACCCAATGTTCGCAAAAAATATGGTAAACTACGTGTGACATCAGCAGCACAGCATCACTTTCGAGGATTACGCAAATTGCATGAATGTAATGCAAGGACGTCATCTAAAGCATTTGCTATCCCTGAACTGCACAGATCATCTAACAAGACCGGTTTCAGTTGACTACGAATTATTGCAAGAGGATTATTCATGCCATTGATCCGACCCCACACCACCCCAAATATCGACTTCAAAGATCTCAGATGAATAGAGTATGACCACAGTATCACTGCTGAACATTTTGGTTAACCTGCTAGTCCAGAATGTTTATCTGAAAGCCTCTTATAAGTTTAAGAGTGTTAATGCTTTTTAATGAAGGTTAGATAGATAACTGCCTCCAGGACGTTAAAAAAGTTGGTGGTGGTAGTGTAATGATATGGAAAATGGTATTTTAAGAAAGTAAGATTGATTTGGTTCGATTACATAATCTTTTATGGAAAAAGGTAATTTAACCATGTTCTACCTACATATACCCATTCAATTCTGCAGCATCATAGAGCCGTATTGCAATCTCACAATACCCAGCCACATATGGCTCGTTTGACACACCTATTCTTACAAAGAAACAAAAACCTGTTTCAGTCACAGTCATCTAAATCGCTAGATTTAATCCAAATTAATCAGCATTGGACAAAATGGATTGACATGATTTGCCAAAGACAATCGAATCCCAAGACTCTGCAACAGCTGGCTAAAGTTTTACATTTGGAGTGGGAGAGTATTCCTATACAGTTTTTATTACACACATTTGCTTCCCTTTGATGCTGTTTGTGGCTATCATTTGTGTCTGCGGGGGGCATACCAGATATTGATCTTTAATGGTCTTAAACTGACTATAATTTTAAAATTGTTGAGTAATTATGACATTTAGATAATAATCCTGTTGCTTGCCACATTTCTGTTTTATTAATGCATCATTTTACTAAATAATCTTTATGTTCAATGTGTCACTTAAATTCTAAGATGCGTTTTTTTTTTGAAGAGTATATGTATATAATTTTGAACACAAATCATTTATTTGCAAGAGGAAAGAAATTATGAGTGCAAAGACTAATTTTCGATAATTTAAAATCTATTTCAAAGAGTAAAATGAAGTATAAAGTTATTGTATTTTTTTTTTTTTAGAAAATATATAAAACATTAAAATATCTTGAATTATTAATTAATGAATTTTTTCTCTTAATTGTAACAATAAGGTATTTTGAAAAAAAAAAATTTGAAAAGAGCATTGTAGAAATGATTGATATATTTATAAATATACAGTGTTTTACAAAAGTCTTTATTTACAATTTCCGAATAAAATAACATTGTCTAGCGAACAGAATTCCGCCATAATAGCAATACACGTATTTGCAAAAATTGTACACAACTGAATTTTATATTTTTACAAAAATCTTATTTCAGGGTAGGTATCTTTAAATTGTACATGAAACACTGTCTAGTTTAATTTGTTGGACATGCTAGAGCATCAATGATAGTTGATCAAATGGGATAATTTGCATAAGGGGCAAAGTTCGTTATGCATACTTTCATAATAGTTATTATACGTTTGATACCTCTAGCATACCCCAAGACTAGACAGTTTTTCCTTATATTTTCATTTCAATGTGAAATAAAATTGTAAATTATAAATTCCTTATATTTAAATTTCAATGTGAAATAAAATTGTAAATTTAGCTTCAAAGACATTGTCTCATAGATTTTAAATTACACGTAGCCTTTCATGTCAATTTCTTCGCCGACTTACGTCAGACACAAATTTAAGAAAACCACATGATATCTACATGCATATGAGGCTTTCTTAGCTCCTGACTTATCACCTGGTGAAATTCCAATTCCGGTTGAATCATCAACAAATCAACTCGACAAAGTTTTAAAGCGCTATCAAAAAGATAACAAATAGAAATGGAATAATTACAATATATTTAAAAAAACGTTTTTCTTGAAGTTTTGGAAGCATTTTTTTAATAGAAGGCTATGGAAATAACGAACAGTATTCATTCTCAACGTCCATTAAACAAATATACAAAATAAGAGCAGAGCAAACACGGAGCTCCGAAACATCAGAGGTGGGATCAGGTGCCATGGAGGAGTGAGCATCCCCTGCCGACCGGTCACACCCGCCGTGTGCTCGTTGTCATAATCAGGAAATAACGGAAAAAAATCCGTGGTCAATTAAGTGTATAAATAATTGACTAACAATTGGTATGAAAAACGTCAGTCAGCATTTCATTCAATGATAAATTGTATTTGCTGACAAGGTCATTGTATCGACCATAGAATTTACGAAATGATGACTTTAAATGAGACTGTTGATATTCTTGTTTCATCAACTTGCTTGTCAATAATTTACCTCTTTTAAGAAATTGTTCATACGTAGAGCATGCTCTTGCGTATCGAATCAACTGAGATATAAATACTCCGTATGCAGGTGATGAAGGTATATTGCTGCATAAGTAAGGGAAGTTGACGATAGAAAAGTTAAAGTCATCACGTTTATCATATAGCTTGGTTGTTAGATTACCATTAGTGTCTTTTTCAAGTAAAATATCCAAGTATGAAGCAGAAATGTCGGATTTTGTGGTATCTTTTATCTCAAGCTCACCAGGATATATCGTGTCGACTTAGGAATGGAAATTATCATTATTAATTGACAATACGTCATTGATATATCTAAATGTCGAGTTGAAGGCCACAGCAAGTGTTTTCTTCTTTTCACGCAAAAGATTTTGCATAAATTCTGCTTCATATGAATATAAAAATAAGTCTGCTAATAACGGAGCGCAATTTGTACCCATGGGAATTCCAATAGATTGTTGGAATACCTGGTCTCCAAAAACCACATAGATATTGTCAATCAGAAACTCAAGCATCTTCTTGATGTCAACTTCAGAGTACTTATGTGTGCAATCAGAATCTGTTTTAACAAAATAATTTTTCAAATGACCAATGACGAGGTAAGTAAACTTACGAGTTCCATTTTTGTTGAAGAAGCAGCTGTCAATGATATCAAAAAGCCTGGATTTTAATTTGTCGTGGGGAATTGTTGTGTATAAAGTTGAAAAGTCGTAAGTTTTTATGCTGTTGATTTTTGTAAAGTCTTGTGATTTCAAATTGTCCAAAAGTTCTTTAGAATTTTTAAGTATCCACATCTGATTTACACCACTTCTTGAATATATAGTTGTACAGTACTCTTGAAGTTTTTCCTTCACTACTGTCAATATTTTAGTGAGAAGTAACGAAAGAGGCTTGGTTGAACATTTACTGGAACCTGCAATGTATCTTTGTTTGTAAGGATTCTTATGAAGTTTCGGAATCCAATATATATAAGGTAGTTCAAATTCATTTTGGTTCTGTGGAATATTAAAAGTATTCAAAACTGACAGGTGATTTTGAAGAATTTCTTCCTTAGAAAGAGAAGTATATGTATAAGTAGGATTACCACTTGTAGAATTAAATCCAAGTTCTTCTAGAATGCAATTTATATAATGAGCCTTACAAACGAAGACAATGTTGTTACCTGCTTTGTCGGCAGGAACCAGTACGTACTGATCGTGTAATCTATCTAATTCTTTTTTCACTTCTGGTTTATTGAACACAGAAGGATAGTGATGAAAATGTAGTGTTATATTACATCCAACATTTTCTTTGACGTGCGACTTATCCTTCTTCAAATCAAGGAAGTCATGAAATTTTATTCGATCACTCTAGCTATCTAAACATTGTTTACACAAAGCAATTAAGATAAAGATAAAGATCGGTAAATAAAATTCATAATTGTGTGTAAACAAATGAAAGTTTTCCCAATCAATTCTAAATATACAAATTTTTCAAGATAAATTGCAAAAAAAAATCTCTTACATGTAATTCACAGAAAAGAATTTTTTTTTTTTAATTTTCGAAGGAAAAATATTGAATAAAAATTGCTAAAATCTCCCGACAACGTAAAAGTTTCTCAAAAACTTTCACAGTGAGAATACTCATTAATATTTCTAAAACTATCCTTTATTATATCTATTTACACTTAAACTTATAAAATTTACAATATCCAAAACGAATGACGTTGTTTGGCCGAGCGAACCAACTACATTTTATTGTATTCTTAAAAGAGGGGAAAAAGAGATACTTGCTCTTTGATCAAAATGTTTGTGTTATATATCATTAAAAATAAACAAATTCTTCATTAGAGGAGTTAAAAAGCTGTAGAAATCCGTTTATGGAATTCGCTTAATATGTACATACAAAGGTTAAGAGCACAAAATGTGCACTGTCATTGCCATTTTGTCCATGTACAGACAAAAGTTAAGAGCACAGAGTGTGCACTGTCATTGCAAAATGTACATGTCAATGTACATTTTAAATGTACAAATTTCAACAGCAGTCAGTATATGTACAGGCTAATATCAGCCATCGTATTCCACAGCTGATAAGACAGTGTTTGCTGCTTTCACCCTCGTATGTTTCGCTAGAAAGCAAGGTTCATGTAAGTTATTTTTATTGAATAGTGAAAAGAAAATATTCCACTAAAGGTGCCCTTCAACAGTAATGTGTATGATAATTTGTATGTCAGTATTTAAATCGAAATCTATTTTTATCTACAACCAAGAAGTATAAATTACATATCTCGTTCAAGTCTCACCTGAGCATTTTTGTCCTGACATTCCAAAGTCAGTCAGCAAAGTCATTAATAGATTATTGATTAAATAGCTGTTAGTATGTATTTTTATTATAATTTACTTTTATGAATTAGGATTTGTTGATTCACGGATGTTTCGGTATAAATTAAAACGGTACATACCTTTAAAGATTTTCACAGCCCCTCAAAAACGAAAGCTACAATAATATAATACTAATATAATAAAGAATCTCATTAACTGTCTGGATGTCTGTCTAATTGTCGAACGACTCCTTTGTCCCTGTCTTTTTGTCCGTTTATCGGTCCGTTTCACATTTCTGTTTGCTTCGATTTCATTCGTATGAAAAGAGAAACAGATGTTTTAAATTCCCAACATTCTAACAGAAAAGTTGAAAATTTATTTCACACAAATAGGACACAGTTACACGTAAAATTGTATGACTTTTTTAAAGGACATTTTAGGGGGATGGAGGTTAAGGTCAGTTTAGACAGTATCTAGAGATTGTGTTAGTTTGCTCGAGGAAAAACGTTATCTGATTTTTACATACAGTGCATGAAAATATTTACTTTTAAAAAGACGAATATGTACCTGTTGTTTAGAAAAAGATAATTTAGTTAATACATGTATAAAATAATGCATAATTGTGAAAATATATTATTTTATAATTGAGAATTCGTAATACCTATTTTCTTATAATTTTTGACGAGTTATCAATTATCATTTATAGATGCATTATCAAAAATGGATTTTCCTCCCAAAGGCCAGCATTTTTTAGAGTGTGATATTGAAGAATGTGGAAGAAACTGTGAGTTCTATTGTAACAATTGCTATTTAAAATTGTGTAAACAATGTAAAGAAGAACATCTGAAAAATCCAAAAACAGAAAAAGCATGAGGTGGTTCTTTACCGGCAACGCAAAAGACAGCTTCCTGTGGAGAAATGTGAGATCCACCCCAGCTCTGTGAAGAATGCCAAGATTCAGTGTGTTCCAAATGTGTCACACAAAGAGAGCATCGGGGGCATTTATTTTTTGATCTGGAAACAATGTATGCTGAAAAATACGAAGCCTTTCAAGAAGAAATCTTTAAAATTCACGAGTACTTTATTCCTACATCAGAAAGTTTACAGAAAGAAATAAAAAAAGATTCAACAGAAATTAAACAGAACATGAGCAACATCAGAACAGCCATGAAGACTGAAGGTGAAACCCTGAAAAGTCTGGTGGACACTGTCGTATCTGAGAACATGAGGCAGATAGACCAAATAGAGCATTCACTGCTAGAAAATCTGAACACCCAAGACAAGACTTTGGATGATTACATCACTTATCTTCATAATCTTGTCAAAGAGTTCCAAGAATGCTTTTCCTTTACAGAACCCCAGAAATTAATGTTTAAGAAGAAGCCAAAAATTCGATCCATACCAAAGACATCAAAACCAGTCACACCAGGATTTACTGCTGGTCAATACAACAAATGTGATGTCGCCAAATTACTTGGTAAAACACATGTCCCTAACACTAAATCAGAGAATAGAGAAATACGTCCCATTGAAAGTGTCTACAATACAGAGATGAAATCTACACTTAAGGAGATGAAAGAAAAAGAAAAATAAACCTGAAAAGAAACACCAAGGTCAGGGAGTTCAATGTACCAGGCTTTGATTATTTATACCATGTATCACTAGATCAAGCAGACAGACTCTGGCGCAGTGATGAAGAAGGTAATCTTGTCGAAACAGATCTACAGGGGAATGTGATACAGAAGATAATCAATGGCATGTTTAGTATTAAAAAGTTTTAAACATTCAATAAAATATAGCTAGAGTTTAACAGCGTAAAATATTTATCACATGTATCGTTTCGGGTAACGGTTTTATATACAAACAGAAGTAAATACACACAGATGCAGCAAGATTAATTAAGATCAAACGACTCTGCATTGTTGTGTCCTCAGCAAGGAGTTTTGCATCAAGTCATTAATGATGTTCCCCGCATTTGTGTTAGCCTGATAGTACAACCTTTATATATAGAATATGACGCAGACATTGATACATGGTGACATCCTTTCGCAGCGTTTGAAATGCTTTTTAAAATATTAGTCAAATGAGCCAGGAAAAATATTAAACAATTTAATATTTTGATAAAAATATTCAATTTACTAATTCTTACGGAGTTTGAATTGATTTTATTTTTCTCAACAGCGACTGGGCGTACGTACTATATTTTTACTCGTAAACTCAGTTTGGCGGTGAAGAAACAGTATTTCCTGTTGCTCACCGTCGCTGTAACCGGGCATCGTTCTACGAGCAATGAGCCCAACTAAATCTGTAGGCTACCATACAGTTACACGGGATGGGAATCTGATCCTTACATACAAAGACAAGAAAGTCAGCAATAAGATAACACACGATAACAATATCACTCAATTCATTAAAACTGGAGATTGGAAGCCATTCAGCGTACACTCATCCCTTATTAACGGGGACTTACTGGTTGGGATGGACAAGGGTGGAGAGGCTTAAGTCACCAGGTACAACAAGACAGGAAAAGAACTACAGAACATACAGAAGGATGACAAAGGACAGGGACTCTATGGAACACCCCACTACATCACAGAAAACATCAATGGAGATATCTGTACATCAAACATTAGTAGTTCAGTTGTGGTAGTGAATAAATCCGGAAAATACATGTTTTCCTGCGTAGGTCAGAAGTCAGAGTTCTGTCCATTTGGAATCTGCACTAATGTCCTCGGCCACATTCTAATGTGTGATGGTGTCAGTGACTCTGTTCACCTCCTTGGTCAGAACGATCTCTTTTTCTCACACAACAACAAGGGGTAGGATTTCCCCGTTGTGTTTGTGTGGATGATGAGAACAATCTCTATGTGGGACAATTAACCACCATCATACTGAAAGTGTACAAGAATCTCCAGTGATTATAATTGTGTCATAAACATACATCATAAGCAAGGTATTAGTGACTACATATCTTGATTGTGTTAATGTTTACTGAAAGGAAAAAGAAACGCATAATAGCATAATAGCAAAATATATTTAACCATATGCCGAAAATTATGAAAATTGGTCAAATGTGTATTTTGATTACTGTGCATTAAAATTGCTGGTCAAAATTACTCAACCATGAAATGTATGGCGTCACGTAGGGGAAATGATAAAAAGCCAAAAAGACGTGCATGTTGATGATGACAATTTTATGATCACATTTTGTGGTGCTAATCGATGCATTGGAGTTATAGACATCGTTTTCCGCATTTGAAATCAGTATAAATTTCGTGCAATCATGGTATGGCTGACGGAAGTTACACTGGTTCCAGTAATTGAATTGCGTCAGTGAATAAAAAGGCAACAAGATGTTGCTGTGCAGTTTGTTTTAAACTTTTCAACAAAAAAAGGTTTTTCAGTTGTCAGAGAGTAAATTAAAAGGTTTCCAACCAACCATGGCGGTGACGTTGACGCGTAACAACGTCACATCAAGACAGGGCTTTTCATCATGTCACCTCGGTTGTTGTCAAGGTATTATCACTGAAACCGATATTTATGCAGCAAACTATCATACCAATATTTTCACCCTAAAATTGACAGAAATTCTCTGCTCTAATTTGGTCTGCAAGCTTGGCAACTTTTACGTCGATTTTACTCTCACGCGCACACGTACGCGTAGTGTGCGTAATGTTTTTAGCATGTTCATACTCGGAAAATGTAGCCAGTGTTTGTCGAGACTTTTTCACAAACATTCACGTGTACCAAACCAGCTGGATTCTGTAAATTCTATCCTAAAATGAAATTCGTGGCACTTTGGCGGGGGGTTGGATTTGTTGGCTTTGGAATAATACAGCTTCTATCAACCATTAAGACTATTGTCGGAAGAGGTGAATAATAATCAAATGAGAAAGATAAATGCTCTGGTGAACTCAATGCACAGGAAAATCAAGGCTGTTACCAATGTGCAAGGGAGATGATGAGAATTTTTATTTTAACTTCGGGGGGTATCGACATATCAATTTCAATAACTCAGGAATCATCAGTCAAAGTCACACAAGATTTTGGTAACTTGTAGATTAAAGATTAATTAAAATTTTTGATAACAATACTGGAAAATTTTTTCGAAATAATAGTTTTAATTTAATTTAAAAGTAAAATATGCGTTTCTTTTTCCTTTCAGTATATAATGATTATCTTTTCTATTATGATATCTTTTATTAGATATTATTCATTAATAAAAATGTGCATGGACACCATATGTACCACCTAACATCAAACTTTCACATTGAGGTACAAATTCCAACTGAATACTTTGACAGCTTTATCATAAAAAAACACTTTAATTTTTTTCTGTTAGTGGATGATGTACTGTCATATCCCGAAGATTTTTAATGTTAGTTTAATTAGATTTGAGACACACTGATCTAAATACAGATTTTTGCAGTGAAATGAAAACATGGAATAAAATTTATAATTTTATTCGGAAAAACTGTTCAGCATTTTTCAGTTGATAAAGTCGACGAACGACAATGTTTAAATTAGTATTTTTTACAATTTTCAGATTCTATTCAATATTTATGACAAATTCCACTAAAATGACTAAAATGACTAAAATGACTAAAATATATACTAGTAGTCGCAGTATGTATTACCATTCAAAGTTTCACAGGCTGCACTACTTTTAATAACAAGAAAACATATTATGTGCTTTTGATTAATAAGCGAGTGCTAATTTATCAATTTTAAAAGTTTTCAATTTGTGGTGCCTTAATATGAGTGAAAAATTCCTGAGAGGGATGTTTAACAACAAACAAACGACATAAAAACACAATATTGATTTGCGTTGAGAAGTATGCATGGGATTTTTTTCCATCATAAATCTTCTTCTCCAGAACAGCAAGGGCATTATTGTCCCCCATTTTTGGAAGGGGATATTAAATCTCATTTGTCTGTCAGTCTGTCCATCTTATTGACAGTATGTGCATCTGTCACAATAAATTTAACCTTGGTCTTAACTTTTGAATGATAAGAGATAGGGCTTTCATATTTCACATGTACATTACCACAAAACTTTCTAAATATACTATGATACTTTAACCCAAGTGAGATTTTGACCTTAAAGTTTTACCTACTTAAAAAAAAAACATTTTAAATCGATCATTTTGAAAGAGAAAAAAGGGCATTCAAAGTCATGTATATTACATGTGAAAAGACTTTTCTAAATATAATTTATCATGAATTTTGACTCTGTGACCTTGACCTAGAACTTTAACCTACTTTTCAAAAATATTATATTATATATATAACTTCTGATGGAAAAGAGATAGGTCTTTCATATTTGACATGTACATTACCTGCAATAGAATGTTAAAAAATTTTCCCTTTGACCTAATTTTCAAAAATTGACATATGATATGAATGCATATTTGAAAAACTATCTGCCATAAATTATGCATCCCATTCACTAAAACACAGAAATCAGAGGACCACAATTCTTTGAATTTGCTTGTATAATCTTGATATGGAAACATCCTCACGTAATGTACGAGGGTTGTCCAAAAAGTTCGTGGACAATGACGTTTTTGTGAAAATAAATGGTTCTATATAAATCTGTTGTATATCAAAATATTTCTTGTGAAAAAATAAGTCAGAATGAATTAGTTTTTATTGATGTAACGTAATATTTTTGTAAAAATCGGGGTCTTTAGAGGTCGCAGATAGTGCGCGCGGACCAAGGTTCAAATGATGTAAACTCAGATATAAAGAGTTCGGATTAAAATGATTATATTCTATATAAAACAAGTCAAAAATTAGGAAAAATTTTATGTAACACAAATAAAGAGGTTATAATCATTTTATCATATCTTAAATATCGCTTACTATATAGACAACGAAAATACACAAAGAAAACCTTAACAAGTACGTGCCAAAACTCAACAGAAAAAGTGTCGTCGTCCGTCGGCATGGGGCAGCGTCCGGTCAAAAAAATAAGTTTTATAACGGTTGAAAAAAATATATATAAGAGACAAAATATTTGTTAAAACTACTCAAAATTATTGAAATATATTGAATGTATCGATTCGTATATATGATTTTTCAACATTGTGTACAAATTCGAAGACACTACGAGAATTTAAAAAACACATGTAATTGACTGTAAATGGAGATTTCTATTCATGACGTTATTATAAATCTAGCGCAGCGTCGGACAGGGCTGTTCAGTTTCGCTATACAAACTGTTTCAATTTAGAATTTAGATGACGCTCGTAAGGTTGTGTGCATTGTTTTGAATTTTAAAAATTAAATAAATCATAATCTATACTTAAAGATTATTGCTAGCACTTCGAAGTGCATTGCGCTCTTAAAAAGAAATGTAGGGTGTGTCCATGAACATGTGTTAAGTCAAAATCCAAATGTTTGACGTTTTAATGAAATTAGTGTAACGTCAAACTGGTCCGTGCACACAATCTGCTATCTTTAAAGACCCCGATTTTTACAAAAATATTAAGTTTCATCAATAAAAATTAAATCATTCTGACTTATTTTGTTCAAGAGAAATATTTTGATATACAATAGATGCATATAGAACCATTTATTTTAACAAAAACGTCATTGTTCACAAACTTTTTGGACAGCCCTCGTAGAATCAAGTTTTTTATGCCACGCCATAATAAGAAATACATGTATAGATTTTGTCATGTCCGTCCTCCACCCTTCCATCTGTCTTAATTCCTTCGGGTTCGAGAAAAATTTCCAGATATTTTTATCAAAGTTCATATGTTGATGCATACTGATGTAAACTATCCAACTGCTGCAATATTTTGTTACCTTGACTTTTCCTTTGGCCTTCACTTTTCTTTCTTTGAATTAATGTTTAGCTTTATTTTAAAGAAACCATTCAAGTTATGTATTGAAACTTCACATGATGATACATACTGATGTAAGCTTTACAATTCTTTTTTTTTACCTTTCCTGTGACCTTGACCTCACTTGTCTAAACTTAATGTCTAGATCAGTTTTGAATAAACAATTCAAGATATACTTATCAAACGTCATATGCTGATACATAATGCTGAGAGCTACATGTATTAACGCATCAACTTATTTTTACCTTGAATTTTCCTTTGACCTTGACCTCACTTTTTAAAATATGTGTTTATCTAAGTTTTAAATTAACCATTAATTAAATTTTTATCAAACTTCATATGCTAATAGTAAATTCATACTGATGTAGGCTTTTCAACTGCAACAACATTTTGACCCCAACCTTTCATTTGACCTCTCTTTTCTGTTTCATAAAAAGTAATAGGGATATCATATGAACTATAGATACATGTATTGGTTTTATTTGTAATGAGTGATGGATAAGATACAATAAATATTTTACATATTTTAAAAGTTATCAACAATATACATCGTATATTTAACATTTAGAGTTGCAATAAATTAACCATTCAAATATAAAGATTACCCTCGTAAAAGTTATCACATGTGTGCAAAGTATATAATCCCATTCACATGTGAATTAATGCTAGATAATCGCTTTTTTTCAATGAGCCAAATAGAGCCAACAGAGGAATCTTTTGACACGTATAAGCCTTTGCATAATATGACCTCATATTGTGACGTCATAATTCTGAACTTTGTGATGTTATAAAACACATTAAAACACATTAAAACAAGACCAGAGCAAGGCCAAGCCCTATTGTTCTATGTTTAAATGATAGAAAAAAATACTAAGAAGAATATTTTACAGACTAATAAAACTTTAGTATAAGTTTGAATTTTCAGTCTGGCTGAATGTATGGGCACTTACACAGGGCACACATTCTGCATTGCTTCCGATTCAACTTGAACCTTTACAAATAGCAAGTAAACAGTTGAACTATAGGTATTAATGTGGTAATGTCATCATTGTTTTTTAATTTTGCCTCTAATTATACCTTGTTTCTGTAAAACTCGATATGTTATGCAACAGAATTGACCGGGGAATATCAGTAAATACTAACAAATTTCCTCTTAAACTTGATAAAACTGTAAATACAAAATTAAATTTCATTTATTTTATAAATGTATTTATTTAAAAACTACACGATTGAATTGTATATTTTCAAATCATTACAAACACTGAGTCTTCTCAACAATTGTTAATGAAAGATAATAGATTATCACCGATGGAAACCAAATTCCCGTGAAGAATCTTAAAAACAATGAATCTGTATTTTTGGGTACTCAGCCTCTTTATGCGACCTTTATCAATTTTTAACAAGTGGTATACCTAAAAGTCACAAAACATGGAAAGAATGGCCATGGAGGGAGGAGGAAATTCGGTTGGAATTTGGTTATCTGGATCATCCTTACGGCACGCTCTATTCACTTTTATCGTTCTGTTTAATTGTCCTAATATTTAAAATAACAAGTATAAAAATCCATTCAAATACATTTTTAT
>NW_026921214.1:0-17965 GCF_032062105.1 Saccostrea cuccullata
AAAAATAAATGGTTATTTTTTGATAAAAATTTGCCATTTTTGAAAAAAATTTAGCCCCTTTAGAAAAATTTTCAATTATAAATTTCGTTTCCGCCATTTTCTTTAAAAAAGGTTTGCAATATTAAATGAAATTAAGTATAAAGATGTATCACAAAAATATCTAGTTCAGGTTCTGTTTTGGGTGTGATAGGACCATTTTTTGAAAGAGTTATGCCCCTTGGATTTAGACAAATTCCAATTATTTGCATTTTCTGTTCATTTTCTTTGCAGAGGTTGCACATATTGAAATGAAAATTGGTAAAGAGATTTATCATTTGAAAATCTAGGTCAACTTCTGTTCTGGGTATGATCGAGCCATTTTGGACAGAGTTATGTCCCTTAGACTCAGAAAAATTCCAATTATTTGGGGGAGGGGGGCATAAGTGTTTTACAAACATCTCTTGTTCAGTTTGATTTGTGCATTACCACATATCATGTTTAATCTCCTGTATTTATCAAGTTTACCATAGAGGTATAGTTTTATAGGCTAGCAAGGGAAAACAATTATGTTACTGTTCAATGTGTTTTAAAATTAAAACCCCTTCTTTCTTGTAAATTTTAATTTATTTAAATGAATATGATATAATGTAATTGTTGATTGTGGCACCTGCTATATTCTGGCTAACTTCTCTGTGGTATTTGACAGGGAACCAGATGTCTGATAAAGAGAGTGTAGAAGAACTGCCCTCTCACATCACCAAAGATTCCTCTTTGTCACAACACAAGCACATCCAGCTTCTTCTCCAACAGAGGTACCTCAACCAGGCGACAGCTAATGACCCCAAACAGCTGTCCAGATACACAGAATCCGCCACTGCTGCCGCCCAGAATCTGTTACACGTCAACCCAGAGAGACTGGTAGGAATCCAACTCAGAAATAGGGGGGTCTTTACTGTACCATCCTCTGTAATTTTATGAGATTTGTCCACTTTTACTCCTTTATCCTGCTACTTAGATTAAGTAATCTAAATTCAAATCAAATTTTTAAAGTTCAAGACCAGAGGGAGTAAGTTAGGAAATATACTGTTAAAAAAAGTCTGCTGTTATTGTCATCAGAAGTTACCTGCCTTAAATAGTAAACAAGTAATGGATATATTTGTTAAAGTTAGGAAGCAAGAATATTGGAAGTACCAAAGGGAGGCAATCAGAACACATTTTCTTGAGCTGTTTTCACTGTGTTGATGAATAAAATGTGAAATGTTTTCAAAGATTGCTTAATACTGTAACCATACAAGTGTCAAAGTATCTCACACTGAAAAAAAGTACCTCTACAGAATACAGTATATGAATATACATCCCAAACCATGGCACTAAGCATAATAATTTAATGAAAACATGACCACTTTCTGTTTATTTGACAGAATGGTCCAGATTTCTTAATTTTGGAGAAATTAATGAAAGTTTACTTTATTTACAGGCAATGGTATCAAACAGGAATGGAGCAGATAGTGTTTCCTCAACTTCGCACATTCCCACAATGCATCACAGTTCACAACTTCCTGTTATCGATGGTCAAAAATCTCCGGTATATTACCTAATTAAGAAAAAAAATCTTTTCAGTTTTACGAGCATAAAATCTACTGTTTGATGAAATTTGTCAGTTTTAGATTTGATATTTTATAAACTTACATATATACTTGTATAGGATTAAAATTTCAGAAGAAAAGGAGTATTTATAAATCTAATTAAAAATATTTGAATATTCTTTTTTCCAACTTGTAACTTTTGGAATATTAGCTTTGATAGATGGCTTTTTATATCAAATGTTAATTGTCACTTCTAACATTAGAAATATTAATTTGAATTGTTAGTACTTGTAAATATGTATAATTCTTTTTTTTATTTATGTGAACAGAGTCAGGCTCCACAGTTATTTCTGACACCAATCCAGAAGCAGCTTCATGAACAGTTGAGAGAGAAGTCCCAGAAGTTACAACAGGCCATTCTGCAGCAACAGGAGGAACTCCAACAGATAACTCGGCAGCTCGCTATGGCTCAGCAGGGAATTCTTCCACTCCCTGAGCTCCCCAGTCCAGGTGAGGCTTTAGCTTTAATGGGTACCGACCCTCTGATAAGACAGATAACTTTCAAGGTACAAAATATGAACACTACTCACCGTTTTCTTAATCAGAGTTTTCTAATTGAGACCTCTGAGTTGTCAAATCAATGAAATCTAACATAGGAAGGAAACATTACTTTCTATTTCTTTTGCCAATTTCTTTCTAATTGTTTTATTATATTTAACAATAAAGCATTTAAATCCAACTTCAAAAGCCTAATAAATTGAATAAGTTGTATCTTTTTAAGGACCATTTTAAAAGTGGTTTAATGTTTTAAGTACTTAATACAGAAATTTTATTAGTATGACACATGAAAAATATTTAGAAGAAAGATAACTCCTCCTCACAGGTGTATTTTTTTCTTAAAACCACATACAACATTGTGATTTTCTGACTTAGGAAGCATGGCTTCATGATGTTTTCTAACATGATTTTAATAGGTATGATACTAAGTATTATTTTCATATGCACCTTATATTTTAAATTTAATGTTGTGATAATAAATCGTTACTCTTTCTGTTCTCTGTGTTGAAATTTCTTCATATCATGATCTGACATAAAAATCATTTCTGAAAAAATAAGCAGTGCTTCATACTTCAAACTATTTTCCATGTGGCTCTAATGTTATTGTTGTTTATGAAAATCAATATTACAAATTTTAAATTTTCTAAAGTGAAATTTGTAGCAGAGGGTCAGGACCCCTTAAGTAGTACAGATTTATCACACCCCACTGTTGATATCACTACACATCAAATTGTGGGTGCCCTACAGCATTCAATGTGTACTGTTGTCTGACTTTTGATCTTAACTTTTGTGATACAGAAACTTAAATGTATATTCAGTGAATTATGAATTTTCACATGTTTGACTTAAAATGAGAATATTTTTTTTCCAACTCCAAATTTGAATATAGTATAAGTATAGGTAAACAATTATAAATGTGTTTTTGTCTTTTCAGGTACACCAGTGATTATGAATCCACCTGTAAGAGCAGCTGTGATAAATACCACCCCTGTAAACGCATCAGCAGGGTTCCCCTTACAGACCCCCATATCTACGGCCCTGCCCCAGGAGCAGCCCCAGTTCAGTCTGTTTCAGTTGATGCCCCACGACACGGAGACTGTTTTCTCCTACACATCAGACTGAGAGTCGATCTCAGGACAGTCTGACGTCATAGACTCTCCTCTCGGAGACCTGCCATTGTACTCATGTCATTATTTAATGTATTAACTGTTATGAAGCATTTAGGGACAATCTACTGCCCAGACTGTTTTATGTTGAAGCATCTTTATATGGACTTCTTGTATAATGATTGTACTTTGGTGTATTGTGTAGTACATGTGTATAATTTATTTTTGAAAAAATGGTAAATTAATCATGAAAACGTGATTTTTCCACTGTAAAATTTTACATGGAAAAAATAGGTGATTAAGACATTTGAAGTATTTAAATGCCTTTCTTAATTGAATTTAAGGCCTAAAGCTTTACAAAACTCACTACCAGTACCAATGTACAAATTACATATACATTGTACTGGTCTTTCACTGGTTTTACTACACAAGTTTTGTACAAGATTTTTAAACAATTTTTTTAGACTGTGCACGGTTTATATTACAGTGAGTTTGTGATGACACTGTGTAGAATTTTATATCTGATAGCATAGTCCCTCTTTGAACATCTCATTAATGCAGTCACATGATGTATGTTCTCTATACATTCCTATCCCTTTGTTGAGAGCTGTGAGAGTATGTGATTACGTTCCTGGTTGTGTTATTTGTTATCCATCAGTTATTGGCCATCACTGTCTCTTCATCACTAAGTTTTATAACTGACCTTCCATGACCCGAGGGATGTTGTACATTATTTGGTAGGACCTGTATAAAGTGTTCCTGGTCTCTACCACTTGACAAGTTTTAAAGCAGAGGTTCAGAGGTTGAACATTTCGACTTTCATTTCAACTTTACCATTTACTGCTAATCTTTTGTACATAAGTACTATTGGGGAAAGGGTACTTTATTCTGAGGGGAGGTAATCCATACACAATACGGTTTTTTCTATAATAACTCTACTTTGATATTTGACTTTCCTTAACAGTGTATAATTTTGTTCATTAAGCAGAAAGGAACAGACAAAATATGTCATATCTGTGGCTCTGAGTCTGTTTTACACATTTTAGGATGACCTTGTAACAAAAAAATCAGCTGTTTGTTGACCTTTACAATATTTTTTCCACTTCCTGTCATATACACAATCATTGCAGCAAAAATTATTTGTCATTGAATCTTTTTTAATTGTTTTGCTTTATGAGATTACCAAATATTAAATTAAAAGAACTCTTAATTATTATCTGTTGGTACTGAAGATATTTCCTATCTATTTCTTATATTACTTTGATGGTTGATACGACTCTAAGTCTTGGAAGCAATGCCAAGTAAATTCTTCTCAGTAATACCAAAATCTGTCAGTTTTAGTGTTCATATAAAAGTTTGTTTTATAAAGCATCTTTGCTTTAGAAGTAACCTTGTCCTTGAATCAAACTGTGCAACATCCTTAGAAAAAAAAATATACATTTTATGTTTAATATAGAAATCATCATATGCTTTTTAAAGCAGATATCATAAACTGTTATAGATGTATGTGTGTATACTAATAAGAAATCATAGGTTTATTATCAAGTACAAAAAAATACAAGATTAAAATGATGATTTTTAATGATGATCTGTATAAAACACTAAGAATATTGTAGATCAGGAAAGCAGCTACTAATTTAGTGTGTACCTTTACTAATTTGCTCTTCAGTAGACCATTTCAAACTTGTCAATTATTTAGCAATTTCAGGGTTTCAAGGAAAAGTAATATAGCATAGGGTACTTATTTTTAACATTTGATAGGAGGATAAAAGTTAATATCTGAATAATGTCTAGCCAATTTTAGTCACATGTACTTTATGGATACATTCAGTTTCTAAAAAATCTTATTTCCTTTCTAATGGTGCATTAAAAATCTTGACTCACTGTTTAATAATATATATGACGTACTTGAGAGACAAGAGAGGTGGAAAAGAGAGAGAAACCTCTCTTGGTCAATGAATCCAATTTTTGTGGCGTGATTTGATTGTTATAATGGTGCAATAATGCATTTGAATGATAGATTAATATATATTTATAAATATATATAGATGTTGATTACATTGTTGTTGATATTAAATGTGCACTTGTATTATAGTGTGTTCTTTTTTTCTGATGAAACATTATTCCTAGCATAAAAGCCATAAAGTAGAAATTTGGACATGATATAATATACAACATTTTAATCAAATGTGGATTCTCAAAAAAAAATTAAAGAAGTTCAGAAAATTTGAAAATTGCAAAACCTTTCAAAAATTAGTAGCATTTTAACAGATTACAGCAAAACTCAGTTATAACGAAGTCACTGGGACCTATGAAATAACTTCGCTATATCTGTAATTTGTTATATCTGTATAAGAAATCCGTTAAATTGATATAGCTGGGGATTCAAGATCACTTTGCTATATCCGTGAATTTGCAATAACTGTGATCATACTAAATGAGTTTTACTGTACTTTTGAATGCTTTATAATAATGTACCGGTATATATATCTCACAATAATTGAAGAGCAGGTATTTTGATATCAAGACAGATTCTTCAATCAGAATTGACCTTGTAAATGTTTATATCTTGTGACTTGTTATCTGCAACATTTTTCTTAAAAATCTTCCTGATTCTACACACAAGTACCCTGAAGTTGATGCTAGAGTTCCTCATTAACAATTTGGCTTTGGTCTTCCAACAAGCTTTTGGACTTCAAATTGAACACTTACTGTGTCCCATTATTAGACTGTAAATGTAGGAAGCAGATTTTATGGAAAAAGTTCTACATGAGAAGAGGAAAATGCTATCAATTATTTTTTTCCATATATTAACAGAGTTCTATTGACTTAAATTATAATAAAAGATAACATTTAATTTATTTGAATTACATGTAATTAATAAAAAATTAGGAATCTGCATAAAAGTTTTTTTTCCCCTTAAAGAAGTAATGTTATTTAAATGCTGAGTTGTTATATAAGTTGGCTGGGTTTTTTTATTCTCAGAAAACTTTTTAAAGTCCAAATATCTTTATATTTTAATTAAAGTACTGAATTAAAACATTCTAATTTAGTTTTCTGAACTTAGCAAAAAATACACCATATATGACTTTAAGGTAGACATTTACTAAGTAGATTAAAAACTCCGTTTAATTTGAAAAAATCCTTAGTGTCAAGGAGTATCACGTTGTTCTTTTATGTAGAAAATTTTGAGACAGGTGTTCGAGAGAGTAATGAACGACAACTCTGTATGGGAGATTGATAGAGCTCTAGCTCTTCAGTCTCAGAAGATAGTAAAGGTTGCAATTTCGTAAACAATCATACAATCATGGCACAACCGGTAACACGGTCACAGGTTTGTAATATGCAGTATAATATAGCAGGAGATCACAGTAAAAATCGCAGTATTAACCATTCAACGTTCCTTTCTTTTAACTAATTGAAATTGCGAAAATTAATTTATAATTGATACAACAGCCTATTGAAAACCATAGTCGTGTAAGAGCTATAAGACGAAGAGGTCAGGTGAAAAAAATGTTACTTAACGAGAATTTCCTCGAAAATATTTTTTAAAAGTAGAATTTGGAACATTAAGAAGTAAGGCATTATCCTGTTATTAGCATCGCGATGCTAATAATTTTTGACGTTATTTTACGTAACGTCAGAAGCGTTAAATGAGTTAATATTTTAACATTGAATGATTTTAAATTGTTGGAAGTAAAATTTAGAGGAAAAAATAATTTAAATACCACCAAACTAATTCGCACCGCGATGCTAATAACAGGAGTATATATAGAGAGACGACGTTTCTAATTATCAAGATTATAAGCTCCACAAAGGGAAGTATTCCCGGGAAAAGGGTTTCTTTGGGGGATACCATAAAAAAAACTGGGGCTTGGCTTTTTTGGGGGGATCACTCTTAAAATGACACGTTTTAATGAACAAAATACCTCCAAACTAATTAGCATCGCGATGCCAATAACAGGAGTATATATAGAGAGACGAGGGACATTTAAATGCCTGAAAACTAATTTCGCGATGCTAATAACAGGAGTATATATAGAGAGAGATGTTTCCAAATATCAATATTATAAGCTCCACAAAGGGAAGTATTCCCGGGAAAAGGGTTTCTTTGGGGGATACCATAAAAAAAACTGGGGCTTGGCTTTTTTGGGGGGATCACTCTTAAAATGACACGTTTTAATGAACAAAATACCTCCAAACTAATTAGCATCGCGATGCCAATAACAGTAGTATATATAGAGAGACGAGGGACATTTAAATGCCTGAAAACTAATTCGCATCGCGATGCTAATAACAGGAGTATATATAGAGAGAGATGTTTCCAAATATCAAGATTATAAGCTCCACAAAGGGAAGTATTCCCGGGAAAAGGGTTTCTTTGGGGGATACCATACAAAAAATGGGGCTTGGCTTTTTTTGGGGGATCACTTTTAAAATGACACGTTTTACTGCTTAAAATACCTCCAAACTAATTAGCATCGCGATGCCAATAACAGGAGTATATACAGAGAGACGAGGGACATTTAAATACCCGAAAACTAATTCGCACCGCGATGCTAATAACAGGAGTATATATAGAGAGACGACGTTTCTAAATATCAAGATTATAAGCTCCACAAAGGGAAGTATTCCCGGGAAAAGGGTTTCTTCGGGGGATACCATCAGAAAAAATGGGGCTTGGCTTTTTTGGGGGGATCACTCTTAAAATGACGCGTTTTAATGAACAAAATACCTCCAAACTAATTAGCATCGCGATGCCAATAACAGGAGTATATATAGAGAGACGAGGGACATTTAAATACCCGAAAACTAATTCGCACCGCGATGCTAATAAC
Organism: Saccostrea cuccullata; assembly: GCF_032062105.1. Classification (NCBI taxonomy): domain Eukaryota; kingdom Metazoa; phylum Mollusca; class Bivalvia; order Ostreida; family Ostreidae; genus Saccostrea; species Saccostrea cuccullata. The sequence goes on from NW_026921214.1 coordinate 8,068, forward strand.
AGGAGTATATATAGAGAGAGATGTTTCCAAATATCAATATTATAAGCTCCACAAAGGGAAGTATTCCCGGGAAAAGGGTTTCTTTGGGGAACCATAAAAAAAATGGGGCTTGGCTTTTTTGGGGGGATCACTCTTAAAATGACACGTTTTAATGAACAAAATACCTCCAAACTAATTAGCATCGCGATGCCAATAACAGGAGTATATATAGAGAGACGAGGGACATTTAAATACCCGAAAACTAATTCGCACCGCGATGCTAATAACAGGAGTATATATAGAGAGAGATGTTTCCAAATATCAATATTATAAGCTCCACAAAGGGAAGTATTCCCGGGAAAAGGGTTTCTTTGGGGGATACCATAAAAAAAACTGGGGCTTGGCTTTTTTGGGGGGATCACTCTTAAAATGACACGTTTTACTGCTTAAAATACCTCCAAACTAATTAGCATCGCGATGCCAATGACAGGAGTATATATAGAGAGACGAGGGACATTTAAATGCCTGAAAACTAATTCGCATCGCGATGCTAATAACAGGAGTATATATAGAGAGAGATGTTTCCAAATATCAATATTATAAGCTCCACAAAGGGAAGTATTCCCGGGAAAATGGGGGATACCATAAAAAAAACTGGGGCTTGGCTTTTTTGGGGGGATCACTCTTAAAATGACACGTTTTAATGAACAAAATACCTCCAAACTAATTAGCATCGCGATGCCAATAACAGGAGTATATATAGAGAGACGAGGGACATTTAAATGCCTGAAAACTAATTCGCATCGCGATGCTAATAACAGGAGTATATATAGAGAGAGATGTTTCCAAATATCAAGATTATAAGCTCCACAAAGGGAAGTATTCCCGGGAAAAGGGTTTCTTTGGGGGATACCATACAAAAAATGGGGCTTGGCTTTTTTTGGGGGATCACTTTTAAAATGACACGTTTTACTGCTTAAAATACCTCCAAACTAATTAGCATCGCGATGCCAATAACAGGAGTATATACAGAGAGACGAGGGACATTTAAATACCCGAAAACTAATTCGCACCGCGATGCTAATAACAGGAGTATATATAGAGAGACGACGTTTCTAAATATCAAGATTATAAGCTCCACAAAGGGAAGTATTCCCGGGAAAAGGGTTTCTTCGGGGGATACCATCAGAAAAAATGGGGCTTGGCTTTTTTGGGGGAATCACTCTTAAAATGACGCGTTTTAATGAACAAAATACCTCCAAACTAATTAGCATCGCGATGCCAATAACAGGAGTATATATAGAGAGACGAGGGACATTTAAATACCCGAAAACTAATTCGCACCGCGATGCTAATAACAGGAGTATATATAGAGAGAGATGTTTCCAAATATCAATATTATAAGCTCCACAAAGGGAAGTATTCCCGGGAAAAGGGTTTCTTTGAGGGATACCATCAGAAAAAAATGGGGCTTGGTTTTTTGGGGGGATCAGTTTTAAAATGACACGTTTTACTGCTTAAAATACCTCCAAACTAATTAGCATCGCGATGGCAATAACAGGAGTATATATAGAGAGACGAGTGACATTTTAAATACCGCAAAACTAATTCGCATCGCGATGCTAATAACAGGAGTATATATAGAGAGACGGCGTTTCCAAATATCAAGATTATAAGCTCCACAAAGGGAAGTATTCCCGGGAAAAGGGTTTCTTTGGGGGATACCATAAAAAAAACTGGGGCTTGGCTTTTTTGGGGGGATCACTCTTAAAATGACACGTTTTAATGAACAAAATACCTCCAAACTAATTAGCATCGCGATGCCAATAACAGGAGTATATATAGAGAGACGAGGGACATTTAAATGCCTGAAAACTAATTCGCATCGCGATGCTAATAACAGGAGTATATATAGAGAGAGATGTTTCCAAATATCAAGATTATAAGCTCCACAAAGGGAAGTATTATAGAGGAAAAGGGTTTTTGGGGGATACCATACAAAAAATGGGGCTTGGCTTTTTTTGGGGGATCACTTTTAAAATGACACGTTTTACTGCTTAAAATACCTCCAAACTAATTAGCATCGCGATGCCAATAACAGGAGTATATATAGAGAGACGAGGGACATTTAAATACCCGAAAACTAATTCGCACCGCGATGCTAATAACAGGAGTATATATAGAGAGACGACGTTTCTAAATATCAAGATTATAAGCTCCACAAAGGGAAGTATTCCCGGGAAAAGGGTTTCTTTGGGGGATACCATCAGAAAAAATGGGGCTTGGCTTTTTTGGGGGAATCACTCTTAAAATGACGCGTTTTAATGAACAAAATACCTCCAAACTAATTAGCATCGCGATGCCAATAACAGGAGTATATATAGAGAGACGAGGGACATTTAAATACCCGAAAACTAATTCGCATCGCGATGCTAATAACAGGAGTATATATAGAGAGAGATGTTTCCAAATATCAATATTATAAGCTCCACAAAGGGAAGTATTCCCGGGAAAAGGGTTTCTTTGGGGGATACCATCAGAAAAAATGGGGCTTGGTTTTTTGGGGGGATCACTTTTAAAATGACACGTTTTACTGCTTAAAATACCTCCAAACTAATTAGCATCGCGATGGCAATAACAGGAGTATATATAGAGAGACGAGTGACATTTTAAATACCGCAAAACTAATTCGCATCGCGATGCTAATAACAGGAGTATATATAGAGAGACGGCATTTCTAAATATCAAGATTATAAGCTCCACAAAGGGAAGTATTCCCGGGAAAAGGGTTTCTTTGGGGGATACCATCAGAAAAAATGGGGCTTGGTTTTTTTGGGGGGATCACTTTTAAAATGACACGTTTTACTGCTTAAAATACCTCCAAACTAATTAGCATCGCGATGCCAATAACAGGAGTATATATAGAGAGACGAGTGACATTTTAAATACCGCAAAACTAATTCGCATCGCGATGCTAATAACAGGAGTATATATAGAGAGACGGCGTTTCCAAATATCAAGATTATAAGCTCCACAAAGGGAAGTATTCCCGGGAAAAGGGTTTCTTTGGGGGATACCATCAGAAAAAAATCGGGCTTGGCTTTTTTGGGGGGATCACTCTTAAAATGACACGTTTTAATGAATAAAATACCTCCAAACTAATTAGCATCGCGATGCCAATAACAGGAGTATATATAGAGAGACGAAGAACATTTTAATACCCCAAAACTAATTCGCATCGCGATGCTAATAACAGGAGTATATATAGAGAGACAACGTTTCCAAATATCAAGATCATAAGCCTCACAAAGAGAGAGATTACAACATATTTTTTTTGGTTTCACAATGCATTCAGTTTTCTTAAAAGTGTAGTAGACGATCGTGTTGAGCGACTCTTCAATGTTCTACCTCTACTGAAGCGTGCGGGATTTCTTTTCACTGTCACGCAACGTACAAACAAAGGACTTTTACTTCCTAACCTGTTCTGGAATACGTTGTACATTGAAATCCGTGCAGAAATAAAATATCCGATATGAAAATTTTAAACATGTTACTTTATGAATGAAATTCATCAGAAAAAGAATAAATGAGAGTACTAAAATGTATTATGCATTTACATGTAATCGCAATGGATAGCATTTATTCCGTATATCAAGACATTAAATATATATTGAATTTTGAAAGTTTTGTTTTTGAAGACCTTTGAATTTATTCCGTTATCAATTATCTCAACTTATTTCTACATAACGGAATAAAGTACATATAATGAATTTTGATACTTTTGTTTATGAAGACATTTATTCCGTTAAATGTTTATCTCAACTTATTTATAACGGAATAAAGTGCATATATTGATATTTGATTGTTTGTTTATGAAGACTTTTATTCCGTTAAATGTTTATCTCAACTTATTTATAACGGAACAAAGTGCATATATTGAATTTTGATAGTTTGTTTATGAAGACATTTATTCCGTAATATATTTATGTTAACTTATTTTTAACGGAATAAAGTGCATATATTGAATTTTGCAGTATAGTTTTGCATGTTTTGTTTATGAAGACATTTATTCCGTTAATACATTTATCTCAACTTTTTTTTATAACGGAATAAAGTTCATATATTAAATTTTGATAGTTTTGTTTATGAAGACATTTATTCCGTTATATATTTATCTCAACTCATTTATAACAAAATAAAGTACATATATATTGAATTTTTTAGTTATATAATTTATAGTTTTGTTTATGAAGACATTTATTCCGAATTATCAAAAATGCATTTTTTTTATACCGTACTTGAGAATAAGGTTATTTCTAAAAATATCACGGAAGTAACCAATTTCCCATGCAGAATTGTCTTTCGTTCCTCTTTCAGACATGACTTATGTATAAGCCGATGACAGAGAGTGGGAATTAACGGAATAAGCATAAAATCCATAAATATTGTTGTTTAAAGACTAAATTTTTAATTCTAAGCTCGCAAAATTATAATTTTATTTACGTCAACAACGTCAACAACGTCAAAAATTATTCGCATCGCGATGCTAATAACAGGATAATGCCAGAAGTAAATTACAACTTTCACGTTGTTTATTGTATCCAGTTTTTTGGGTCACAATGACGTTTGTCAGCAAATACACTGAATTGTCCATAGATTTTTCCCAATGATGATGAGGAACACAGGTATGCTCACTCCTCTAAGGCACCTGATCCCACCCCTGATGTTTTAGAGGTCCATGTTTGCCCTGCTTCTGATCTGTATTATTTGAATGGACTTTTGAGCACTTTTCATTATTTTCAAACATGTATTTTTCAATTTTCATCCCTTGACTGTACATGTATTGTTACATTAAGATACATGTTATGCATCTTTCTTATTTCAGTAAATTCATGTTGACGAATTGTTTGTTATTTTAGATTCTTTCAATCTTCAAGAAACTACATCGAGTACGACAGAGGGCTTTTAAGAATGATGACATTGGACTGAAAGGTATGGAATAATATCATAATACAGACTATATTATATATCTTAGCATATACGCATGCAGGTCTGATTGTATCTCATGATTATCTAGTGAGTGAGAGAAAGTTATATTTGAAATACTTGACTGTAGTTTGTAGGGAGAGAATAAATAATGGCTTCAGAGAGAACAGAAATGTGACAAATGAAGAAGAAATATTCAAGGTATGAAATCTCAAGACACGGTCATTAATTTAAATTTAATTAAAAAGTAAAATTATACCAATGTAAACAAACTTCTTTTGGATAGCACTATATTTCTGTAATTTATATCTTTATTCCACTTCAGCACAATTTTATGAACACAGATGTACTATAAGGCCATGCCCATTCCAGTTTTTACTTTGTTTAGCATCCACCCCTAAAATCAAAAACCTATCTTTAAATCCGGAAAAATACACATGCTAATAGAGGAAAGACACATTTAAGTACAATCCCAGAATATTTCATCATCAACTGAGAAATCACTTTGAATTGTAAGAAAGTTAAACTATTAGTTTATTGAAACAAAAACAATTTGGGTACACAACTGGAAAAGGAAATGAATTTCATATTCTCAAATCCAGTATATGGACACTAAACATAGAAAGAACTTTGAATGGCCTAACTTTGATAACTACACTGTGTTGTTGTTTTCTATAGTTATATAAGACAGCAGAAGATGTGGAAATGGTTATGAGAACTCAACTTGTTCAACTGGAAAAAGTGGATGAAAATACATTCAGTAAGAGTTCTCAATCTTAAAAAAAAATAATGAAAAATAAAACCGGCAATTCTTAATTTGTCAGTTTATAGACAGAAACATTAATTAACATTGGTAACAGACGAAGATAAGATTTTTTTTGTTTTTCACGAGGGAGGTTAAGAACATGTATTCAATATCAACAGATTTCCTCAAAATTTTATTGAAAAGTTATTTCTTCCAAATTTTTCTTCAAGTTCTCTGTCTACTCTGAAGATAGACACTTTATTTGAAATCAGTAGGTGTACCTTGTGAAAATATGCAAGATATATTTGCTAGACTTTTTTCTGAATATCATAAGTAAAATAAAATGATAAATCAAACAAAATGTTGGCCTTTTTTTGCTTGTGTATTTTATTTCGTTTTATCTAAATGATCAACAGTGTTGAAATAATTTAGTAGATGTCCAGGTAATTGCTTTATTTTATCCAGATTAATATTTAGGGGTCTCAGCTATCATCATGAGGGTTTTCATAATGGCTCTAACTGTAGCTAACTAAACATAAGGGGGCATCAGGTGCAAGCTTGTAAGACCACAAATGTTAGTAAAAACAGACAACCCGTCACACACCCTTTCTAGAAATATTCAGTTAAAAGTGAATTTGTGAGAACCTTCAGTGGTTGTCAACTTGAGCGAGTTATCAAAATAATGCTTTGACTATTGTTTAAATATAGACTGCTGAACTCAATATCACAAATGAAAAAAATATACTTAGTATTTATACCAAGAATTTTTATGTAGTCACAGTACATATTTAGTGTATTTGTATTTATGTCTTCAGTCATATTGAAATAAATAATAAAGAGTAGATAGTCATACACCTATATATTTACTTACACCTTTCAGGAATGAATATCAGAGAAGAAACTCACAAGAGGCCAAATTATCTGTTTAACCCTGATGCAGTTGTTCCAATTGAAAGGAGGACACGAAAATCAAGAAAATGCGAAGATATCAAAGAACCTAAAGGATCATGAGAAATGCAGATATCCAACCTTAGTGTATTTCTCTGAACCTTGACATTGTCCGGACTCAGTGGCTACTGTGTCTATCATACTGTTAGATATAAACTGTTATGTGAAACTTATTTAAAGTGAGAAACTTGCCTTTTGAGGGATGTGAAGCAATATTAAGTACATGAATTGCATTATTCTGATTGTTTAATGCATTGTGTTAACAGTGGTATTAGTTTGTATTACAAATTTCAATAATTTATTTGTTATTAAATACCTAAATTTAAACAGAATTCACTTTTTGTTCATTTATAGAATAAAATTCCATTTTTAGCTCTTCTGAGCCAAAGGCTCAAAGAGCTAATGCTATGGCCATTTGTGCGGTGTGCGTCGTGCGGTGTGCGTTAACTTTTTAGAATATGGGCCATAACTCAAGAACCCCTTGGCCAATCAGTGTCAAATTTGTCACAGGGTATCCTTGGCCCAAGGGCTACCATTTATACTAAAATAAGGGTTGGGACCCTTAAACAAGGGGAGATAATCAGGAAAACAAAACCAAAAGTACTGGTTGCAAAAAAATCTTCTTCTCCAGAACCACCAGGCAGATTTTCACCAAACTTACATACAATGATCAGGATATCCTGAAGATTAAAAGTTGTTCAAGGCATGACCCTGGGGCAAAGGGCGTGGTCTCAAGGTCACTTCAAAGTTGACCTAAATTTACAATTAATGAAAATGTCTATATTTTGCTTACTATAAGGACTAGGATCATCAAATATTGTAAGTTGATGCATCTTAGGACTTAACATCATGTTAACTCAAAAGTAGGTTACGGTGACCTACTTTTTTAATTTTGCGGGCATTTGTTTTCAAATTGATTTGAAGGCATATTTTGGACACTTTAAGGCCTATGATCATCAAACTTTGTCAGTTGATGCATCTTGGGTCCTTGAACAACGTCAACTTAAAAGTAGGTCACCGTAACCTACTTTTTGAACTTTATGACTTATCCTTTTAAAAATATTTCATCCCATTATTTCAGACACTGAGAGGGTTAGAATCATCAAATCTTGTAAGTTGCTGCATCTTGGGACCTTAAAACATATTTAAGTAAAAGTAGGTCACTGTGACCTACTTTCAGAATTTTGCAGGCATTTGTTTTCAAATTGTTTAAAAGGCATATTTTGATTACCTTAAGACCAACGATCATCAAACTTGGTCAGCTGATGCATCTTGGGACTCTGAAAAATGTCGATCAAAATGTAGGTCACTGTGACCTACTTTCGACATTTTATGGCTGTATTTCAGTATCTTAGGTATTTATTGGCTTAGAATCATCAAACTTTGTGAGTTGATGCATCTTGGGTTTTCGGAGAGTGACGACCAAAAATTAGGTCACAGTGACCTACTTTCAATATTTTATGGCTATATTTATGTATCTCCAGTACTTATCGGCTTAGAATCATCAAACTTTGTCAGTTGATGCATCTTGGGTTTTCAGAGAATGTCGACCAAAAAGTAGGTTACGGTGATCTACTTTTGACATTTAATGGCTATATTTATGTTTTTCTGGTACTTATGGGTTTAGAATCATCAAACTTTGTTGGTTTATGCCTCTTGGGTTTTCAGAGAATGTCGACCAAAAAGTAGGTCACAGTGACCTACTTTTGAATATCTCAGGTATTTATTGGCTTAGAACTATCAAACTTGGTCAGCAGATGCATCTTAGGCCTCTGATAAATGTCAACCAAAATGAAGGTCACATTGACCTACTTTTGACATTTAATGGCTATATTTAAGTATCTCCAGTACTTATTGGCTTAGAATCATCAAACTTTGTCAGTTGATGCATCTTGGGTTTTCGGAGAATGTCGACCAAAAAGTAGGTCATGATGACCTACTTTTGACATTTTATGGCTATATTTAAGAATCTGCGGTACTTATTGGCTTAGAATCATCAAACTTTGTTGGTTTATGCCTCTTGGGTTTTCAGAGAATGTTGGCCAAAAAGTAGGTCACGGTGACCTACTTTTGAATATCTCAGGTATTTATTGGTTTAGAATTATCAAACTTTGTCAGCAGATGCATCATGGGACTCTGAAAAATGTCGACAAAAATGTAGGTCATGATAACCTACTTCAGACATTTTATGGCTATATTTAAGTTTCTCTGGTACTTATCGGCTTAGAATCATCAAACTTTGTCAGTTGATGCATCTTGGGTTTTCGGAGAATGTCGACCAAAAAGTAGGTCAAGGTGACCTACTTTTAAATATCTCAAATACATATTGGCTTAGAATCTTCAATCTTAGTTTGTCTATTAATGCATCTTGAGTCCTCAGAAAATTTCAATCTTAAAGTAGGTCACTGTGACCTACTCATGTTTTTTTTATAGCTTTATTAAAATATCTTCAGTTCTAATTGGCTAAGAATCATCAAACTTTTTATCAGTTGATGCAACTTGGGTTTTAGGATACTTAGGGTTAGAGGCTTCAAATACAAGTGATAGGTTGTACAATTTATCAGAAAAGCGATTCAAGGCCCTTGGGCCTCTTGTATTGACACATAACAGATTGCTTTATACATAAATATTTGTTCAAAATGTCAGAAATGATGTCTTTTTAAAGGTACAAAGTACATGCAATCAGCAAAGTTATTATTACAGCCTTTGCTAATGATTTGGTCATTTACTTTTCCTAAACACTTGTAAATACTTCTTCCTTTGCCAAAGGGAAATGCAGCATAATAAAGTCTAGATATTGCTTGAAAATCTCTGAAACTCCCACTGATTCTTGAGAGGAAGATATTTCCTATACATTCCAATGTTAAACTTTGGTCATCAATTGTGGCCCCGCCCTCTCCACGGGGGTCATGATTTGAACAAACTTGAATCTACACTACCTGAGCATGTTTTCATATAAGTTTCATCTTTCCTGGCCCAGTGGTTCTTGAGAAGAAGGTTTTAAAAAGATGCCATTAATTTTTCACAATTATTTTTATTATCTCCCCTTGGAAAAGGGTGTGGCCCTTCATTTTAATAATTTAAATCCCCTTCACCCAAGGATACTTTGTGGCAAGTTTGGCTGAAATTGGTCCAGTGGTTCTTGAGAAGAAGTCGAAATTGTGAAAAGTTTACAGACAGACAGGCGGACACCGGACAAAATGTGATCAGAAAAGCTCACTTGAGCCTCTCAAGTGAACT
>NW_026921215.1:0-18277 GCF_032062105.1 Saccostrea cuccullata
GTAACCAGGTAACTCAGTAGAGTAATATTCATTAAATAATCCAGTGAAATAACATCTAGGCTGATCCACGATTCAGCTGTTCAGAACTTTCTTGGAAGAAAAACGGTAGAAAATCAGTTTTGGTACTGAAATCCATAGGACCATACTGTTATTACATGAAGTCTCAAGCGCTGTGAAAGTCTGTGTTATTGTGTCAAAATAAGCAGCCATCGCGGCTTGTGAAGGACTAACATGACGTCGCTGCCAAGTTTATGACGTCACAATGCATAGGTAAGCATATTTTTTGCACACGGCCCTAAACAAACTTGAATCGCTGCCAAGTAATACCTGTGTAGTCAGCATAAAAAAAAGTAGGTCTATCGTATTGATGCACAGGGCCCTTACAGATGATGCAACAGGTATAAAAGTCGCTGCCAAAATCGTAGTAGCAGCGTATATAGTATAATGTAAACACAGTGTAAACACACCCCGTATTTAGGGGGATTATATGTAATGAATTGACCTGGCTATCCTCCAAGGACTGCACTCGCCTGACCCACCTATCCCCTCCAGGGGCTGCACTCAGTTGACCCCCCTATCCCCCCAGGGGCTGCACTCAGTTGAACCCCCTATCCCCCACAGCCCCAAAAGTGCACTCAGTTGAACCCCCCATCTAGGCCGCTTATACTACTAATGTTTAGTTAATTTAGTGGACGACTTAAACTACATCACCTGCATGACAGGATATCGGATCTGCAAAACACAACTTATACGATTCTTAAATGACTGCGATATTTCTACCCCCGCTCCGAAGGAGAGGGGGGTATACTATTTTACCCTTGTGTGTCTGTCTGTCCGTCTGTCTGTGTGTCCGTGTGTCTGTCCGAAACAAATTTTCGTCACAGTTTTCTCAGCAACTACTCAACGTAGATGCTTGAAATTTTAACACAATCTTCTCTGAGGAATGCCATATGGTGGGACACATTTTTGCTCAAATCCGATGTCAACTTCCTGTTTGTCTGTGCGTCTGTCTGTTTCATACATAACAAATTTTCGTCGCAGTTTTCTCAGCAACTACTCAACGTAGATGCTTAAAATTTTAATAAAATCTTCTCTGATACATGCCATATGGTGGGATACATTTTTGTTTAAATTTGTTATCAACTTCCTGTTTGTCCATGCGTCTGTCCGTTTCATACATGACAAATCTTCGTAGCAGTTTTTTCATTAGCTATTCAGCGCAGATGCTTGAAATTTTATTACCGACTTTGTTCAGGCATGCCATTTGGTGGGATTAATTTTTATATGAATCTGATGTTAATTTTTTTTTGGCCTGTAATTGAACTTGTGTAAACAGTATATTAACATGATAGTGCTTATATACATCAGAGCGGGGGTATTGAGCATTGGCTCACATATTTCTTGTTTTATTAGAGTGATTCAGGGATAGACATTAACTTTTATATTCACTTGTCCTTTGGGCAATTGAACTACAATTTTGACTTGTCCGAATGCAAAACTTGGTTGCCCAAAATTTGAAAGAAAAAAATAACAGTTACTGTATTTCAATTTGTTGTTGTAAATAATAAAGAGTGACAAATTAACTCCGGCCTATTTGGAACTTAGCTGGTGGAAATTTTTTTGATATGACGGTGATGCTACATTTTGTAAATATATCTTAATTTTTCCTTCATTTACTATCCTGTAAACACACACAGCAAATGCACTAATAATATTTCCTTTACAATTTTTTTTTTTGAATTTTTTTCTAAACGCTGTTGAGGCAACAAAACAGTTACCATGTTGGAATCGAGCATCGAGAACCACTTGTGTTCTTTATATTATGTAATTGAATAGATAAACTATTCTATTACATGTATATCTATTTCGTTAGAATGTAACGTTAGTTCATATAAGTTGTCAGACGGAGAGCGCATTTTTTGTAAACTACATGCATGTACGAAGGAAAACAGAATACCGAACCCGAATCCTGAATAAAGGTACAGATATGATCCAGAAACGCTACCGAGGGATTCCGAATGCAAAAACAATGTCCTGATTATGGCGGAAATCAACTGTTCAATTTATTGTTTTGTTTATAAACTAATGTAAGATTTAAAAAAATGTTTCTATCAGAAATATCCACTTGCCTGATCGGACAAGTACATTGATGGTTTCACTTGTCCGAACTGATGTTTTACTTGTCCCGGGCAATCGGACAACCGTTAATGTCAATCCCTGGTGATTATTGCTGAATGATCCCAGACGTTATTTCACTAACTGCAAGGTATTTTATTGAAAACACGAGTCATTTCCGAGATCGACGTTGTGTAAATTTGGGCTGACGTTGTTTCCCTTTCTCTTGTTGTATACATATAGTGATTACGTAAAATCAAATACAGATGTTACCGGCCCCTGTGGGGTATTTGACGAAAAACCAAGAAAATCATTTGGAAATCGTCATAATCTATCAGCCTAGAGCATATCAAAATTCTACTTATTATATTATGTGAACTAGAGGCACCATGAGCAATGAGCTCACTTAAAGTCATTTATGGCATATTTTTTATAAGTTCAGACTAACTAAGATTTAAAAGATCTTTTTATTTGTTTTGTTACTTTATATAAAGACATGACTTTCCTGTAAATTACACAATTGAAATCAATCGCGTTTCATACATATCACAGATTTAAAACAATAACCGATTTATTTCCGACTCGGATAAAAATATCAGACACAGTTTATAGTCAATTTAACTATAGACTTGTGGTGATATTTCAGTTCAAAATCGGTGAAAATTTTAATTCGGAGGTAAGTATCAAATATCTTGTTAATCTACAATTAATCTTGTATTTTTATTTTTTTACTCAGATACGCCATATATAGCTTTAATGTTTCGTCAAAGGTCAAACAGATAGAAAGTACAGTGTATCACTTGATAAAACAAATACTTGTAATTAATTGAGAAAATTTTTTCTAAAGGTTTCGTCAAAGGTTAACATGTCTTAAAAATTATTTTTTTAATAGCTCCAAAACTATGTGTGGTATAAAGTCAAAACATTTACCGTTTATAAATACATCATTTATTCATAGATAGAAGGTATCACTTGATAACAAATATTTTTAAAGAGATATTTTTTGAGAAAAATTTAAAGAAAAAATGTACCCGCTTAATTCTGACTTTTTTGTGAAAACCATCATTGCAGAAATAATATATGTTTATCATTAAAGGGCAAGTTGGACATGAATGGTCTCTGAAAGGTTGTATATGGAAAGTATGACATGTATAAAGACAAGACCCCTATGGAATCCGCCATTTGTAATATACTTTCACTTTCAAGTCTAAGTATTTGGACAAAATAAACCGGGAAAAAAACTCTCCAGAGGCTATCCAAGTCCAACTTGCCCTTCATTGATAAACATAATTATTTTGTTTCTGCAATAATGGTTTTCACTAAGAGCGCGGAATGAATTGGGTGTATTTTTTGAAAATATTGCATATTTAAGAAGAATTTTTCTTAATATTTTTTTCCAAGTATTTTTTTAACCAAGTTATACTTTCTATCTGTAAATCAATAAAAAAAAAATTAAAATGTAAAACTTTTAGCGTTATACCTCACATAGTTTTGGGGCTATTGTAAAAATAAATTTTGGACAGGTTGACCTTTGACAATACCTTAAAAATGCATATATTTTCAAAAAAAAATACACCTTATTAAATTTTTTTCCTTACAAGTACATTTGTAGTACCAGTAATCAAAATATCCTTACATGCAAGTTCTTAATATCCAAGTTTGATTGTACATAATATAATTAATAATAAAACATATACTTTATAGGAATATCACTGATGCTGGCAGAGATAATCAAGGTTTTGTCTATTTTTTTTCCAGGCTGATGAATTTTTTTAAAGAAAAAAGAAATACTAAACACGTACAACAGCACTTTTAATCGTATTATAACATGCCTAAAATCTAAACAAAAGGAAGCACTCAAACTTCTGGTTAATGCACAGACAGATGTGGTATGTATTTTGCCGACTGGTTATGGGAAAAGTCTAATATATGAACTTTTACCTATTAGCTTACAAAGAGGAAACTAAGCTGGATGCTTTTGTGCCAATCATAGAACCTCTTAACATTATTAAAGAGCAGCAACTGAGTAAACTTGGGAAAAACACCAGCATTTGCTTAAAAGCAAAATGAATGAAAGAAAAAAGTGAAATATTTATGTAGCAAATGTTTGTAATTTCTGTCATAAAGATAGGGTCTTTAAAATCTAAAATATAACTCCTTTCAATGAGTATATTAATTTAAGATGCAAATACAATCTCTTACGAACGTATACGGTTTTGCTGTCATGTCTATTGTAACAAATTGACATGGCAGTTTTCTTAGCATCTACTCTTTGCAGATGCTTAATGTCAAAGCATAATTCTCAATAGGTTGCAAGGGTCTTAGTTTTATTTCTTCATATACCTACTATAACATAAGAATTTTTACTTGTAATGAGAGAGAATATTTAAGACCGCTATTATTATTGCGACGAATTTCTCTATATATTTTAAAAACATCTTTTATTTTATTATTGTCATGGAAGCTCATTCGGTAGAGGTGGCGCAGTGGTTAGAGCGTCTGCTCTAGTCAATCCTAACGTCGCGGTTTCGAATACTACTCTGGGACGTGGAGACTGGTTCTTTGATTGAGACCGTATAAACCGAGGTCCCGTGTCGCAGTAGGTGCTTGCACTAAGATCCCTCATTGCTTAATGGCCCTGAGTGCCGAGCATAGTTTAAATTGGCAGCTCTCCACCGGCAAATGGCAGCAACTCCATATGAGTGAAAAATTCTCGAGAGGGGCGTTAAACAATATACAATCAATCAATCAACATTCGGTGGAGGGCCATCTCAGTGATCGGAAGATCGTGAGTTGGAATTTCGGCCCTGAGTGACAAACGTTGACAAAAGATAAGTAACGACAGTTCCTTTGCCATACCCTCGGTACTTTGAAATGAAAGTTATATATTTTTCAATGAACCCTTGAAATCAAACACCCTAGTCACTCTGGACGTTGGCACTGTAAAGATCCCTCAATGCCCAATGGCCCTTAGTGCCGAGTTTAGGTCAAGATTTGCATTCATTCACTGGCATTTAGTAAATACATTCATGGGTAATTAATGGGTAAATAATTCTTGCATGGGTAAATAATTCTATTAGGGGATGTAAAACAACCTGTAATCGACAAATGCATTTATCTTCTTAAGTGATTTCAGTAAATGTAGTTAACTAAAAGTTATATTTTATTTCAGAACCAAATGGAGGAGAGAACCAAAAGACGAGTCTCATCGTAATTGCTGTAGCTTGCCTGTCTGCCTTGAAAATTAATCATTAATTACCAATTATTCCGAAAAAAATTGATGAAAATAAAGTAAATAAAGCATGTTGAAAAGGAGTTGTTTATTTGAAAAGTAAAAATGATGAATATCTTAATTATTCGAAATGTATTATAAACATTATTATTGGGTGAAAGGCTAAATAGTAGTTATTGTAATGGAAAAAGA
The DNA here is from genome assembly GCF_032062105.1 of Saccostrea cuccullata. NCBI lineage: Eukaryota > Metazoa > Mollusca > Bivalvia > Ostreida > Ostreidae > Saccostrea > Saccostrea cuccullata. The sequence goes on from NW_026921215.1 coordinate 5,540, forward strand.
GAGAAACCTCTGTCGGTCGTTTGTTGTGCCCTCCTTCTCACTGTTTCTTCAGTATCTATATTAGCAAAAGATTGAAGACATTTGGTTATCATCTCTCATCATCAGAATCATTTTTGCTAAATAAAATGTCGAAACTTTAAACCGGACTTATGTTGTTTCTCTCTGTCAAAAAAACACATACAGTGATAACGAATGACTGTGGAGAGTAAGGTAACTAAAAATTTATGATTAATCTAGCACGGCCATACATTTAATAGATTATTTAGTAGCTCACATGGGCGTGAAACACTTTTCCTTACTACAAATTGGTGTCTTGACCAGGATGTGTTTCAAAATATGACAGGAACGCAACAAGAAATACTTGAAATCGCGATTACTTAACTTAGAGGAACTATTTCGCGATAGAGGTAGGAAACGTCAGTTGAACTGGGGCAAATGTCTTATTGAATACAATGCAAAATTGATCATTGTAGAATTACGAAGGACAGATGAGTAAAAAAAAATTGGTGACATACATTGCTTAAAAATCACTAAACCAGCCGAGTTTATTAAGATGAACTAATCCTAAAATGTTTCATATTTAACTAAGCGGACTCATCTCAGTAGATGTTCATTAAAAATCATCGAATTTTAAAGCTAATAAAATATTCTAATCTTTCTTTATTTGACAATCTTCTTTTTGAAGTTAAATCCTTGGCAATACATTAGATATAAACTATAAAGATATAGATACTACTGTAAACAATGTAATATGCCCCAGAAATCTTGAGAGAGAGCTAGAGATTTCTCGACTCCTCATCAAAAGAGCGGTAATAAGTCCGAAAACTGCCAGGTACTCGGGATATAACGTATTAGAAAAAGTTCAGGGTTTAAATTGTTGATGATATGTCTTTACTAGGTGCTTCAAGAGGGAAAGGTTAAAGAAACATTAAATCTACTGAAAAAGTCAAACAGGAGAATGAAATATTTGAACTTACGGAAACCATTAAAAATTTGGAAAGGCGTTTGCAAGATACTTTGAAAACTAGGAGAAAAAACGACAAGAATGCATAGACAAAACCAAAAGAACACCTAGATTGTTAGATCATCATATGATCCGAAGTTTGGTTTAACACAGGTTCAGAGATTACATGTTTGGTCAAAAAGTAGGGAACACTGGATCAGTATCTGATCCATCCTTCTTATACAGATTTGATAGAGCAATGTGTAGAAGTGAACACCAAGGACCACAATGGGGTGTTGCTAGATCTGCATTTCATCCAACCATCTTAAATGCCTCCTCTCATCTGGGAAAAGATCTTGGTACACAAATCAAAGGCATTTCATATATCAATATTCAAGACCTAAATTACATTTTGCACCAGGTCATATACAAGTAGTTGACAGATTTTCCATACAACTGATATTCCAGTCATCCTGTGCCCCCACAGACATCTCATGCACTCATGAACAAAGTATGGAACCTGACAAATTTGATCCGAACACCACAGACTGAACAGATTAAATGGCATATCTTGACAACGTTGCTACATGTAACTGGAATAAGTAGAATGGCAATGAAAAAGCGAAGCGTTTGATCATGTATTTGAGAGAGTCTGCACAGAGTAAGACAGTGAGTTAACATATTTTCAATACACAAACTACACAACCCTCATACTGATTGATGCGCGTGCTCGACATGTAGACGTACGTTTTTATCGAGAGCAAAGTAAGTCCACAAACCTCGAAATTAATTAATTTCAGATCTTGAAAGATGTATTGCGGATATTCAAAGATGTGTTGAAGTGTGTTTTAGCCCAAAAAATGCAATAGAAGCGAGAAGGTAAACAAAATTTGTAAACATATCTGTTTGTGAATACTAGTGAGCGATACTCATACATTCCAGTGTTACATTGTGAAATATGGCTAGTCAATTGACCCAGTCTAAAAAGAGAGCGCTCGATGATATGGACACTAACACCATAACACCAGTACTATTGATGGAGAAATTTCAAAGGAATGTGAAAACTTTCAGATGAGAGATGTCATGCACGGTATAACTAATATACAAAATACTCTTGGAAACCTTCTACTGAGGATTGATGGACAAGGTCGCCATCTAGACGAAGTTACAAAGGACATTAGAGGAAAACAAGGCATTCAGGAGAGATTAGAAAATGTACCAGAACATGCGAACGATACTGAATTATTCCTTACATCCTAACCTACCAAAATATCACAATTTTATTTAGGGGCAGGCCTGCCCTGAAGGACTATATGGGTGTTTTACTGTATATTACATACTGGTATATACATGTATCCTATCAAAATTATCAATACTGTGAATCTAATCTTTATATACAAAGGTGAAATGTTTCTCCTTAAAGACGCTCGAGCTAAACAGATCTTGGAGTAAAGTGAGGATCTCCTAAACCAAATCCTTAATCATTTTCCAGGTAAAGTTTAATGATCATGCGTAACAGAAAAAATATATTTTAAATCATAAAAAGGAGTCATATTTTATAACTCAATGTTTTCTCTTGCATCCTTAATTAATTAAAGATAGTAATTGTACCCGCTTTCGTGAAAGGGAGGGGACATTAAATCTCATTCGTCTGTCCCTCCGTCACAAAAACTTAAATCTTGTCCATTACTTTTGATTTAGTGGAGCTATCAGTGTTTCACAAACGCATCTTGTTTCTTTTAACTTTCGATTGAGAAGAGATGGAGCTTTCGTATTTGATATGTGCATTACCTATGACAAGAGATTTCCGAGCATGTTATGATTTCTGACTCCTTGACCTTGGCCTTCAAAATTGACCTTTTTTTGTTTTGTAATTAATTTATGGTTTCAGAAGTGACGAGAGATCGGGTCCAAGAATGGTATGAGGAAGAAAGACAGCAGCTTCAAACAGTTCAGGATAAAGATGCTGGTTCGTAAATGAACTTTCTATTACTGCATGTCCAAATATTAGCAATATTTTATAAAGAAAATAAAAACATTATTTTATATTCATATGGCTTTTCTTTAATATTTTTCCATAGGATACCCTTGGCAAGAGGATTATGCAATGTCAAAATCACAACTGAGTAATCGAAAGTATGCATATTTATCTCATCAATTGCTTTGACTTTAATTAAATTTATTTCTAAAATATAAAGGGAAAAATGTACTATTGATATCATATATCCTTGCAGATTTGAATGTGCTTTACAATCTATTACCAATGCCGATTTGGAGTATAAATACACCAAGGAAATCAACAGGTAAATTCTTTTCAAATACTTTTGATGCCACTTGATGAATATAAACATTTCAAGTACGTAGCCTACGCCTAGTCAGACCATCCTAAATTTTTTTTTTAGATTTGTAATTGCTGCATGGAGAGTTTCAGACACCGCTAGGAGAGAGGAAGGTTTTTTTTTTTTTTTTTCAAAATTAACGATAAATTTTTAACAAAGAATTCCGATTTGTAGAACATAATTTAAATGTAAGTTTCATATAAACAAATATGCAGTTTTTATCAAAATGTACATGTATAAGGCCAAAATAAAAAATACCTTTGCTTCCCCTAACGCGACCGACCCAATTAAATCGCGCCGACTGAAAAGATTTTTTAGATAAGATGACTCAAAAATTTTTTTTATTGTCAACCAAGTTTTATAAAATACAATTTCATCAAAATCAGTTTTTATCAGAACGGCCGACATTGTGTACTGTGATTTTCAAGCATTTGATGTAAACAAAATAGCGCCCAGATGTGATTACAGAGAAGTAGTTCTTCATAAAAGAACGGCGATGTCTCAATCTTATGCCTTTAGCTAACTAGAATTCTTCACTCTTTAAACAATTTGATAATAAAATTCACCATGACTAATTAAGAGTGTTTCGGAGGTGTCTTGGCATCTCCATGTGAGTGAATAAATTTTCGAAAGGGACGGTAAACAACGAACAAACAATTCTGTCAGGTACGTAACACATGGAAAGGCCAGCCTCATGAGCAGATGAGGGGCCCACCTATTGAACACATCATTCTTTCACTGCATTTTATTTGATTTGAGTTTTGATCTAATAAACAATTCATCTATGTTCCTATGTTTACTATATGCCATTATGGAATCATAGGAGCTGTTGTAAATATGTCTGCATATAATCATCCTAATAAATATTATTCAGTTGTACTTTTTCATGCCTTTATTTACGGGTTAAATTTCGTGACTATGACATTGTTTTATAACCCTAGCATTTTATTCATTTGTAGATTCGGTTTGGCTCATTTAAATATTGTTTAAATACTCTTTCCAAATAGTTTTAAAATCATAATTTAGCTTCCTGAGACGTCCAGTGTATTTTTTCTTCAATTAGGCCCTTGAAGATTGGTTGTTTCTTGGCTTTTAATCCCTTCGAGATTTGTTGGGACGACATTTGAACATTTCCCCATTGCTCCAAATTTAGACGTACTAAGCACTTTTTTGCCATTAATCAGTGGGGATCTTTTTGAGCCAGCATCTTCTGCGACACTGGAGTAAGTTTTTATGGTCCCTTTAGAAGGACCGTTTTCAATGTTCCTGATTGGTATTTGAAACTGCAACTTAAAATTAGCAACTTACGTCTTAACTCAAAAGCAAAATGCCGATCTACAACCACTGCATATCTCATGGCCCTCGAAAAAGTACATTGACTGTCTATAAGCACTGGAGGATGATTGAAGGTTTGAAAAAAAATATACTCGAATGTCCAGTCTTTGCGTCTTTGAGAATCTTGTCTTTTTTGAATCGATTTATATAAATGTACTCTGGCGTGAGATATTTCATAAGTTCATCTAAATTACAGTTGTGAATTAATTAATCATAAATTTTACTTTTAAATGGCATATGTATGATACTTAACATTTTGTTCAAAGATCACTTTCTTTCGTACTTTTCTTATTTATAAATATAATTTTCCATTAAATTTTAGAATGTATTTTCAAAGCTGCTGTCAGAAAATAAAATTGTTTACCTACCTACCGACCCAACTTGAGAATTTAGGGTCGGGTTAGGGGAAACAAAGATATTTTTAATTCCGGCCTAATCAAACCATTCGTAGACTTGAAAATGTATAAAAAAAAAAAAAATAAGCTGTGTATTTGTATAAAATGGAAAATACCATTTTTGAGTGTTAAAGAGGTTGAATCGGACAATAAGACTTTATAAATAAATTGCTAGATTCTCATCCGATTATTTTTAAATCGAGGTGGGCGGCTTTCAATTTTATATCTTTTATTTTTTCAATTTTGCAGATATTTTACTGACCTGGTCAATCGGTGTAATTTTATCTACAATACCTGAATGAAAGTCATAGTAAAGGTTCAATTATCTCTTACTTCACATCATCACTAATCTTCTTCAACCAATGACCCTTGTTTAAAAGAAATAAAATATATACGCATGTATTACAGCAATTACCATCTTTTCAGGTGTCAAAATCGTGTCGACTTTCCCGGGATTTAAAACGAAAGTAGAATAGTAGATGGTAGATTTAGATGAATACCAATCCCGATCATGGGCGCCCCTAAAAAATCTTACCTTAAATTATTCCTCTTGTCCTAACCTATCAAAAAATCACAATTTTATTTAGGGGCAGACCTGCCCTGCAGAACTTCAAGGCCAATATTCATGCAAAAATCAACACTCTTATGGACAAAAGGGTGTTTTGGTCAACTTTGGAGGTTTATTGTAAAGTTGTAAATAAGAAATTGTAGGTATAAAATACATATTTGAAAAAAATAGACATATATACGGTAGAAAACGACAAATCAAGATGGATTTTTAAAATGTCGCTTTTTCCGGGAAATTGTTCTCTCCTATAGGCCAATTCTTTTGTTAAAGTGAATACATCCGTTAGATATTTTATATATTTTGGGAATAAATTTTCTAGAAAACAATTTAAGTTCTTCAAGAATAACACAAACAGCTGTGCTCGAATTCAAGTTGCTGAGACTGTATCAGTCCCTTCTAAATCAGAATATGTTCTTCAAGCGTGGGTTGATAAAGCACTGAATGGGTTGGGACTGATAGAACATATAACAAGAGGCCCAAGGGCCTTGAATCGCTCTTCTGATAAATTGTACAATCTATCACTTCTATTTGAAGCCTCTAACCTTAAGTATCCTAAGACCCAAGTTGCATCAAATGACAAAGTTTGATGATTTTTAGCCAATAATGACTGAAAATATCTTTAATAATAAAGCTATAAAAAACCATAAGTACATCACAGTGACCTATATTAAGATTGAAATTTTCTGAGGACTCAAGATTCATTAATAAACAAAGATTGAAGATTCTAAGCCAATCAGTATTTGAGATATTTAAAAGTAGGTCACCATGACCTACCTTTTTGTCTACATTCTTTGAAAACCCAAGATACATCAACTGACAAAGTTTGATGATTCTAAGCCAAACAGTACCTGAGATATTTAAAAGTAGGTCACCATGACCTACTTTCTGATCGACATTATCTAAAAACCAAAGATGTATCAACAAACAAAGTTTAGTGATTCTAAACCAGTTATTACCAGAGATATTTAAATAAAGCCATAAAATGTCGAAAGTAGGTCACAGTGACCTACTTTTTTGACATCATTCTCCGAAAACCCAAGATGCATCAACTTACAAAATTTGATGATTCTAAGCCAATAAGTACCGTAGATTCTTAAATAAAGCCATAAAATGTCAAAAGTAGGTCACCGTGACCTACTTTTTGTTTGTTACTCTCCGAAAACCCAAGATGCATCAACTCACACAGTTTGATGATTCTAAGCCAATAAATACCTAAGATACCAAAATATAGCCATAAAATGTTGAAACTAGGTCATCGTGACCTATATTTTGGTCGACATTTTTCAGAGTCACAAGATGCATCTGCTGACCAAGTTTGATGATCCTAGGTCTGAAGGTAATCAAAATATGCCTTTTAAATAATTCGAAAACAAATGCCTGTAAAATTCAAAAAGTAGGTCACAGTGACCTACTTTTTCATAAATATGTTTTAAAGTCCCAAGATGCATCAATTAACAAGATTTGATGATTCTAAACCTCTCAGTGTCTGAAATAATTGGATTAAATGTTTTAAGAAGAATTAGTCATAAAGTTCAAAAAGTAGGTCACGGTGACCTACTTTTAAGCTGACGTTGTTCAAGGACCCAAGATGCATCAACTGACAAAGTTTGATGATCATAGGCCTTAAAAAAACAAATGCCCGCAAAATTTAAAAAGCAGGTCACCGTGGCCTACTTTTGAGTTAGTATGATGTGAAGTCCTTCAACTCACAAGATTTGATGATCCTAGTCTTTATAGTAAGCAAAATATAAACATTTTTATTAAGTGTAAATTTAGGTCAACTTTGAAGTGACCTTGAGACCACGCCCTTTGCCCGAGGGTCATGCCTTGAACAATTTTTAATCTTCAACATATCCTGATCCTTGTATGTAAGTTTGGTGAAAATCTGCCAGGTGGTTCTGGAGAAGAAGATTTTTTAGCAACCAGTACTTTTGGTTTTGTTTTCCTGATTATCTCCCCTTGTTTAAGGGTCTCAACCCTTATTTAAGTATAAATGGTAGCCCTTGGGCCAAGGATACCCTGTGACAAATTTGACAATAATTGGCCAAGGGGTTCGTAAGTTATGGCCCATAATCTAAAAAGTTAACGCACACCGCACACCGCACGACGCACACCGCACAAATGGCCATAGCATTAGCTCTTTGAGCCTTTGGCTCAGAAGAGCTAAAAAGCCTGACAAGCAAGGTCTTTTTTCTAACTTGGTCTCTGTGACCGAAGTTTTGGAGTAGTGACTGTTTCAATCCTAAATACTAGAGAAAAAAACCCTTGAAAGATGGAGTATTGTTGGTACACTGATCGGGGAGTGTCTGTAAGATTGTAAGAGTTCCCAGTACATACAAAAATTCTCACAGTGATTAACAAAGAAAGATTTTCCAAAGCATTTACAACCTTTGCTAGATTGATTGATTGTATATTATTTAACGTCCCTCTCGAAAAGTTTTCACTCGTATGGAGACGTCACCGTATGCAAGAAGGGCTTCAAATTTTGACATTTACTCGGCATTTTGGCCATTGAGCAGTTCGGGATCGTTATCGTGCCAACTCCTGCCGCTGACACGGGACCTCGGTTTTTAAGGTCTCATTCGGAGGACTTTCATTTCAAAGTGATGAGCGCGTGGCGAAGAAACAGTTGCTACCCATTTTTATCGACTTTATTCGAACTCACGACCTCCCGATCATGAAGCGAGCGCTACCTTTGCTAGAGACAGTTCACAAAAGTTTGAAGAACAGAAATTCACACTTACACATTTTATTGTTGAATACAAGTATATCTTTCTTGAACCGAGAGAAAAGTTAGGTCAGACTAACATAACCGAACACAAAATCAATACAGGTGACCACACACCTATCAAAATGCCACTCAGAAGGTACCACATTGTTCAGAAACAAATCATAAACAAAGAAATTGATAAAATGTCGGAAGATAAAATCATTCAACCCAGCTATAGTTCATGGTCTGCAAACATTTATTAAGCTAAGCAGGCTTATTACAATTTTTGATGACGTATTACACAAAAAAAAATCACTTTCGACCGGGTTATAATAGGTCCTCAGTACCCACTTGCTTGTCGTAAAAGGCGACTAAATGGGGCGGTCCTTCGGATTAGACCGTATAAACCGAGACCCCGTGTCATAGCAAGTGTGGCACAATAAAGATCCCTCCCTGCTCAAAGGCCGCAAGTTCCGATCATAGGCCTTAATTGCAGCCCTTCAACGGCAATGGTGACGTCTTCATAACAGTGAAATATTCTGGAGAGGGACGTTAAACAGTAATCAATCAATCATTGTTTGAATGTTTCTTTTGAAAGTAATCTGACCAAATTGAGGTAAAACACAGAGATACCTAATAATCTACCAACGTCTCCATGGACGTATTAAACGAAGGAAAAATGCCAGCACTGGCACCAGATTCCAGAGAAAGGTCGATAATTTTTTGTTACCAATAAAGATAAATTAAAAAGGTCATTTCTGAAATATATTCATATTTTATAAGTAATGATATGGAAAGAAACCATGTCAAATTATCCTAGAAATGAAGAGATATCGAGCACATCTGCCACCCTCTCCTGGGGGGTCTAAAAAATATAGGACATGCTAAAAGACAGAAATAAGGATACACACATAGATAAGTCATCCCACAAATAAAATCAAGTAAATAAAAGGATTTTTTTTTATTTTCAAATATACCAAGTATTTCTCACATTATACAATTAATTACCCCTTGTGAGTTCAACATGGTGAAATAAGGACCCTCGACCTGGCCCACTCGATGACCTGCCCTGACCTCCGCAGCACTGTTAAGGCTAGAAAAAGGGGGCGGGGCCTAATTTATACGGGAAAAGTTTACTGTGACGTCACGCAAAAATATGACTTTCATGCATTCATCATATTACCCGAAAATGAAATAATTTGCAACTTTAAACTGTATTAGCATAATAAACAACAATAAAACTTACCAATACATTAACAAAAGTCGCTAGTTAAATCCCATACAGCTGGTTTTAAACAAATCACTGATCTCGATGAACTTGTCAATCATGACGTCATTTTGGTAAAAATGACGTATTTCTTGTACTGTGAGATGCAGATTTGGGATTTTTTTTAACAATGAAAAATGCGTTTTTTTTATAAAACAGAATATTATTTAAAGGTTTTTAATAGGCTAATAATACCAATGTATATCCTTTGTTAAATGCGATTATTCATCAACTATCGAGAGAATGTATTTAAATAATTCTGTCGTGTTTTAATGTTCAGGTTAGGTATATTTTACATCGAGGTGCCTCATGAAATCGCTTTTTCGCAAGGGCATACACTAAATAAATCTTGACCATTTTTTAAATATAAACAATAGGATATGTTCCTTAACTTGAAAAGTGTTGCTGCTTTCTTTAAATCGAAAGCATGACTTCATAAGTACACAAAATATTTGGTAAAAGTCAAACATAGTTCGACATCAGCCTATTTACTTGAAATTATAACTATTAAAACGCGAATTCTATTCAAAGCAGCAGCACTTTCCAAAAAGTACAAAGTATGCAGAAACAATTAACAGTTTGAATTTTTAATTTCAACTTGGGTATGCCCTTGTGATATTGAAATTTGTTATTGACCTACATTCCGTGTACCTACTATGCATTCATCACGTGACTGTCCATCGACGGGACCAAACTCCATACAGTACAGAATAAGTTTTACTATGCTATTTCCATAAGTATTTAAGTTCTGTGATAATAGAACAGCTGAATAAAAATAAATTTAGTTTTAAAAATCAATTCCCGTTTTTGCACTTCTATTTTCCGTTGATATCTAATAATAAGCCTTAACAGTGCTGCGTCGGCCGCTACGCGGCCTCGGTCACGTCAGGTCACCTCGTGGGCCAGGTCGAGGGTCCTTATTTCACCATGTTGAACTCACAAGGGGTAATTAATTGTTTTATTATACCGATATGTGTTGAAAAATATGAATCTCTAACCGTTATCAATTCTTTCTTTGATCGGGATCGGGATTCGCTACAGACCGGATTGTGAATTGGTTTACATTGACGTCTGCAAGTTGCATGTGTAAGTTTATGCATCATGATTTACTGATTAAAACAATATTTGGTTGATAGCGACAAGCATTGTTATAACTAACGATTACTTTTCCTCTACACAGTCAAAATCTAACACAGAATTTAACTCGAAGAGCCGCCTCTACATTCTATTGAACTGAATAATTGTAACGATATATATTGAAACGATATATTGTAACGATAAAATTTTACCGTATTCTGTATGGTAATGCAAAACAGACAATGCACATTTTTAAAAACATGTTTTTTTTTTTTTTGAACAATTATTATTTTATACATTAACTTCACTCAAAAACGAATTTTTGATTGAGCAGTCATTTTTAGCGGTCATTAAAAATAATGACCGGGTCATTATACCCCACGTGCAAAGATACCTAGGTCAGTATTGCTGTAAACAGTACCATTTGGAGTCATTGTTGTGTTTTAAAGTTTTTTTTACCAGCCAATCAAATTCGAGTATTTTCAATAGAGGTATAATAAACAATAATAAATAAAGAATTTATAGAAAAACAAGTATACGTACCTTAAAACAAAATGCACTAACATCAAGCGAAACTTTATGAAGTAATTATGGAGCAAAAGGCTAGGGAAAAATAGGTATAATTATACAAAATGCTTTTCAATGAATGTAAAGACATTATTAATGCTTAAACATATTAAAATGCGTAATTGTAAAACATGGGGAAAAAGATAAACAGCCGTAAAACTCTATTTCAGCCCATTTCGTGAAAAATTATATTATTTTAACATTTTGCTTGCATTTCAAGTTACTTTAAAAAAATTTATTTTTTTTTTAATTCTTGGAGATTATAAATACAAAATTGCCAAATGCTAAGGTTGGCCTTGAAATCACCAGCAACAAAAATCAAAAGAAATAATGGAAAGAAGAAGGAGACGGGTGCAAATATAACTAAATAATAAACTCGTGGTTAAAAAATTATTAGAAAATGAATTTGCAATGTTGCAAAGTAATCATTGGCCGCAATAGCAAAGACCCTGACAGTATCCACTGGTTGTTATCCATATGCACAAAGATTTTCAGAGAAAAAATGGGGAAATACATGACATTCTGTGAGCTTGAGACCATATACCAGACGATTTAAGAAGAAATGCCAGTACCGCAATACAATGCTTATGAGAAGTTAATAGAAATGGGGAGAACAAGACATCTAAAAATCTGGCATGATCATTCAGGCATCCTAAACCATAGATTATTAGCACGTTATATGATACTGCTGCATCTAACAAACGAAGAATTCAAGAAACAGCATCCAGAGCACCTACCTACAGATGTACAGGCAATGGTTGAGAAACCATTCCTCTACATCTTATGCCAGCCAGTGCTCCAGTAGTGACATAGATCATGTCTCCTATATATTTTTAAGAACTGAAGATCTGGAGAGTCTGAGATATCCCAAGTATGTGCAAGGGTACTTTGCTGGAGATAGCCCAGAAGGGCAATTCGAGGCAGGTGGGGTCATTTGTTTTTTGCTGCTCTCTGAATAAACATCAAGCAAACTAGTATTACAGGACATTGTCTTGTTCAAAAGTTACTGTGACTGAAATAGTCTGGCCCATTTGGGATGTCACATGCCACTACTGCTGTAAACTGGGTATCTTTTATCCGAGAAGTATTCAAGAAATATTTCCACAACACCCTCCGCCTTTGCAAATTTTAGGGCACAGTAGAAATCGATGAGTCGCTTTTTGGATGTCGCGTTAAGTTTCACAAAGGCAACCCAAATTTTTGGTTGAAGGTGAGTTACCTCCCTTTTAACTATGTTATTCCAGTATTTTTTAAAAAGTTCTTACAAGTGTAAAGTATGCATTTCGTTTTTAGTTTTTGTAATTGTTACAGCAGGAATTTTTGTTATATATTTAGATATGAATTTTCGGCATAGTTGAACGCGAGACCAACAATATCATCTTGTATCCCGTGTCAGACAGAAGTGAGGAGACCCTGATTAAGATTACTGACATACACATAGAGAAAGAGGCCACAGTTTATAGCGACGGTTGGTAGGTATACTGCCCTCGTAATGATATCGGGTACAAGCACTTCACAGTCCTCCACAAGTATGCTA
>NW_026921216.1:0-18224 GCF_032062105.1 Saccostrea cuccullata
GTTTAATTGTTTTTTAAACAATTGATCAAGAAACAACTTATAATTTGTGTAAAACTGATGCCTCCTATGATAGTTCAAGGCCAAGGGTAAGAGTTTTATAAATGAAGGTCATTCTTGGAGGTCAAGATTTCAAAGTGTTTATATTCAACAGAGGTCTTGACACAAAGAATACAATGAAAATATAAAAGCCCAATTCCCAAATATTCCAAAATATGGCAAAGATTATTTTTTTTCAAAAGAGAAACTGTTCTAAAATTTAAAACACTTCAGTTACTGATCAAAAGTTGATATTAATATTTATTTTTAGATGTAGGCCACACTCAAAAGTAAAAGCCAGGAGTCTAAATCGTAGGTAATACACATGTGATAATTTTTAAATAAAAGCTTTAGCACATATTGTTCAAATTCATAGTCAAAGTAAGTTTACCAAAAGTTTATAAAACTCCAGGGTCAAATTCAACTATGTTTTTATGAACTTTTATGGAAAGAGTGAATGTCGGGGAATTCTTTCAATTCAGTGAGTAATTACCATGCAAATCTAGTTGAAGTTAAGACTTTTATCTTTTTAATTCCTAATTTTGTTCATTTTATTTCTTAGTTAATTTCAAATTATTATGCAAACGGATCTGTTTTCCCTATTCATCGAGAAAAGAATTATTTCTTCCAGTAAAACTTCAGAGGCGTTTGAACTCAAATAAAAATTTATATTTCTCTGAACTGGCCTCAATGGCTTTCTGTTTAATTTTTTTCAAACGTTTACAGTTTTTGTGAAATTTTTGAAAAACATATTTGCTCTAAGAAATTATTCCTGCAAGACTAACTATGCTTACTGCATTCATTCAGAGTTTTTAGAATAAAAATTATAATGTAAAAAACAAACATGGGCAAATCAAAATACTCGATATTTTGATAGATAGTGGTACATCTTTAGGTTTATATTTTAGTCAGCAAAAACAAACGCTTCTTAAATGATAGCTTTACCTTCCTCTAAATCGGTTGACGTTACTTTTCGCCTGATCCTAAAAATATCTTTGTCTTTGAAAGGATCACACTCGTAAAAGATGAAGTCCAAAGTAGCAAAATTATATATTTTCTCCATCTCCTCTACTGTGACCCCAGCATCCATTACACCATAGAGCTGATCTGTGAATAACAATTATTGAGATTACAGCTAAAAATACATGCGAGTTTCTAAAATGATTGTCAAAAAATTCTGTGCATAACGCATATAAATTTTTCAGGTAGTTTAGAATTTTTCGATGAGTTTTTTTTCCTCTATATCATTTCTTACCTCTAGAATGATTCACGTTAACGTATAAAAACAACTGTCATGTACCTATTTACATTTAAAAAGAGATATGATAATGTGAAAGTCGAAGAGGAATTTTTATTATAAAATATTGGAGAAGCTATAGATGCATCTGAAAAACATGATAACAACGAATGGTGTATTGTGTAATTCTTGATTTTAAAATATGTATCAAGATAATTATGAGAATAAACTTTATTTAAACTTCTTTGTCATTTATATTAATCTATTGATTTATATTTTAATTCCTTCACGTTCCTTTCAATATCTTTTTCACTCTTATGGGGGTTGTTACCATACACCAGGTTTCCAATCAATACATACTCGGCATTGAGGTTCATTTAGAAGCAAAGGTTTTCAACCATGACAATGCTCGCTGTTACACGAGTTGTCAATGTTTTAGGCTCTTTCGAAGAAAGTCTATTGTTCACTGTAGTCTAATGGAAAAGTCAGATGAAGATGTAGCCCTAAGCATTTTTCTTCAAACATTTTATATTCAGTAAAATAACAATGAAGTTATTAAACATCACTGAAGAGTGCGATTCAAAGAAAATTTTAAAAGATGTTATAAAACACCACTGAAGAGAACAATTTAAAGAAAATAAAAACTAAAGAAAAAATAGACATTCTTAAAAAGTTAATTATTTTGTCATGGGTGTTGCATTCTTTGAATTTTAAGCAATCTGTACAACAGACATCTTAAAAACGTTTCAAGTAAACCGTCTTCTTCTTTTTATGGATAGAGATAAGCTGTTTAGTAAAATATCTTAGAAGGATTTTAATAGAAATCTTAAAAACAAGACTGCTAAAGGACATAGGTGAAAACAAACAAAGAACACGTTTCTCGATCGGCTGATTCAAACCTATTGATGTTAACATGGAAAGAGTTGTTTTTCCAGAGTTGTCTTTCCATTTCAAATTCGCTCCAGCACGTACAATGTCTTCTATTGTTTTCCGGTCTGCATCATTTCTAAATGCCAACATCAAAACTGATAGTCCACTTTCATCATATATATCGTTTGCATTCCCTCCCCTTTTCAGTAAATCCGGAAGAAGAGATGGAATTTGTATTGCCGAGAGGCAAGCACAACTGATAGTTCCTAGCACATCTAATTTACCAACGAATGTAACATCGGCTCCCTGTCGAATAAGATAATCAGCTAAAAGCTTCCGTCTATTTTCAATTGCATGAAAAAGTAGGGAAACGCGCCGTGGTGGTATCGTTGTGTTATTTATGTTAACGTTTCCACATTCTAGTAATTTACTTATAACTTCGATTATATTTGCCTCCAGACCATTTGGATAAACAGTTCCAGAATTCACTATTAAGTAATGTAGTATTGTCAAATTCCTCCAGGGCTAGCAAAAACTTCACAACCTCTGTTTGTTCAGCTTTGCATGCAACATGAAACACGTCGTGATCTTTTCCGAGATTAAGACATTCTGTACCTCGTTCCTTTACTATGAAGCGGAGTCCTTCAACAAACCCTTGTTCTGATACCATTCGAATGACTACATTTAGATCGCTAGACGTTATATATCCACTTTGATTCCACTTCTTTCGAAAAGTGTCCATATTTTTATCACAAACAGATTTGCGAAATTTGTCCATCTTTGACTTTTTGAACTTTTTAAAATTAAGCACACGGGAAAACATCTTCCCAATGTTCACACCTTTGTACAAATGCACCTGACTGCACTGAAGTATTGATTATTTTTCTGCGAGTGTAGCATAATTATCCATATCCCATAACATAAACATCCCATAACATCCCATAAAAACACTATTCAATTTGTTTGTTGACCCATGGAAATGATATTCCGTCTGAGCTTTTTACGCAGTCCAATTAGGAACTAAATATTCTGCGTAGTTTACCTACAATCTGGCCTTCTGCTAATTTATTGTTTAACGCTGGCTGTGCTTTCTTCCACGAAACTAGGCTGGTATACAAAAAGAACAGTAGTGCAAACTTAAGATTATCATACAACATCAACAGAACAGATTCTAGTATCTAAACAGATTTGTCGCCCGCTCGGAGCAGTGGTTACAGCGTCTTCTCTAGAGTCGCGAAGTAAGGAGTTGATCCTTACGTCACGGGTTCGAATCCTACTGTGGGACGTGAAGACCGATCCTAATAATTGTGAATTACGTTATGCGATCTTGCACACAGTTCCTAAATGCTATGAACTTCAAATATCCTGACTGAGATACACACTTGTGCCCATTATAAATCACACATAGAAAATGCCTTAAACTGTCGTAATTAGTTTTATATTTGAATTAAAGGTAAAGTCCGTGAACTACGTTACAGTGAATTACGTTATGGTCGATTTTCTTTTTGTTGTAAAAGAATCCTAACTAGGAGCAAAATTACCATGAATCTTTATTCAATGCATATACATGTATGTCATCGCTTATAATATAGGAACTAGTGGTGGGCTCAAACTTAATCACATGATTAAGCATAGGCATCGGAAGCAAATTGAAAGGAGGAGGGGCTAATTGAAAGTTGGAGGGGAGCTAAACCAATAAAAAAGGTAAACCCCAATTTTCAATGCCTATATTATCTATATATTTGCAAGAAAGTGGGGGGCTAAGTCCGCCCTAGCCACAACCACCCCCCCCCTCCCGGTTCCGACGCCTATGTTAAGTATATAACAGCATATAGACTTGAGTTACTATTTATAGAATCTGAAATGATGTGTTATAATATTTGACTATGTATTTTAAAGTTGTGTAATACATTTCCCGGAGGGGTGATCATGATTTGAACAAAATTGAATCTTACACTTTCTAGGATGCCTTTATGAAGGATATGGAGATAACGAACAGTATTCAATATCAAAGTCCATAGAACAACACAAAATAAGAGCAGATCAAACACGGACCTCCAAAACATCAGAGATGGAATCAGGTGACATGGAGAAGTGAACTTCCCCTGTCGACCGGTCACACCCTACTCACGGGGTCAGTACTGGAAATAACACTGTATGTCACTAATATATATATTATATAAATATATATAATATGAATACTATATACTATGTGAAGATGCTTCCATATGAAAAGGATAATTCATGACTTTGCTGTTGTAATGTCAACATCAATACGACTTTTGAAGATGTTTACTATGTATTCCTAAGTAAAACTCTGATTCCCCATTGTAATCCCACTATACACAAGGGGTTATGCTCTGAACAAAGTTAATAGACAGACAGGCAGGCAGCTAAACTAACAGAAAGACGTCAGAAAAATGTGATCAGAAAAGCTCATTTGAGCCTTCAGCTCAGATGAGGTGAAAACAGAAGTACCATGATTTGCATGCATCATCAGCTAGAGAAGATTCGAGTATCAATAAAGTAGAATAGGTAGAATAAGTAGAATAGGTCATAATAGGACGAATGTTCTGCATGGAAATGGTCGATACAATGAAATTGTTAGCAAATACAATTTATCATTAAGTCAAATGCTGACAAACACAAAGAAGAAACAAAATTTATTCTTTCAGGAAGGTTTGGGCTCTACTATAATTTTTTTCTATGAAATGGTTACATTTCATTAAACTTAGTACTGTGAAATAACGTTGTTTTCGATGCAAGGAGAGACCCACGAATTTATGACTACCACGAAATGTAAAATTTAATATACATTACTACTAAAATATACTCCAACCACGAAATCAAGTCCCCACAAACCAAGATTTTTCTTCAAGCCTAGAAAATTTTACCCAACAAAATATGTGATTTTAAAGTAGTTATGTTTCAGTGAAGACATTTAAATGCCTAATTTTGTTTTTATTTAAGTACAGTAACATAATCATATATTAGTATTATAAACCTTGAAAAGTAAAATATTAATTTTCTTTGGTGGTGCTTTAGTCATTTTGTCTAGTGTATTTAGTTATTGTACGATCGTTGCTTATGACTACACTGACGTCTAAGTGTATTGTTTGTTGTTTAACGTCCCTCTCTAGACTTTTTCACTCACAAGGAGACGCCACTACTTGTCGTGGAGGACTGCAAATTTATACCTGTAATTAGTACTCAAGACAATTGAGCAGTTGGGGTCATCTGCGTGGCAACACCTACTGCGACACAAGGCCACGGTTTATTCGGTCTTACCCGATGACCAGTCTGCATGTCCCTCAGAGGAATCGAATCAGGGAAGTTAGGATCTGCTTCTTAATAACTCTGTGACTTTTGAGCGCACACTCTTATCACTGCACAATGTGAGCAACTAGAGTTTTGTTTAAGAAACACCACATTGGCGCAGTGTGAACTTGAAAGATTCCCTGCAATATTTATATGTACGTTATCGTTCAAACCATATGGAAAGGCATTGCCTAGTTTTCTGATCCATCATTCTTTACTTTGTCTACAAATGGATTTATCGTAGTTAGACTTTTAGTTTGATGATATATATTTCTTTTTAAAATCTACCCCTCAAGGAAAGAATATAGCGGTCAAAAGAATTGAAATTTTAATGGCCTCCATTATTTATTTTAATTCATGGCCAGACATTCTCTTCTCGAGTGAAGTTTTGGTTTTCCCGAAATTAATTAGTCCGCTTAGTGTACATTCAATTCAATAGACAATGTTTGATGATTTATACAGGTCACATCTTCACCAGTTTAAGTCCATTAAGGTTTCTATAAGGAATCATTTGTTTTCAAAATATCAAGAGGTTTGCGATTTTTAGTTGAACATTTGAAAATGGAACACACGGGTCCGTAAAAAAAAGTTGCCAAAATAAGTTCTTATATCTTAGAAAAGGTTTGGTTTGCTGTTTACCAAAATTAGTAATTATTTGTTGGCTTTTTCTAAGATAAATTGTAAATCCCCTAAATTTCTAAGATAAATTGTAAATCCCCTAAAGGAGAATGTAGAGAGCACCAGCCGTTCTTTCATAGTCTGCGCCCCTTTCAAAATTGCTTAAAAAACTCATAACAAAACATATATTAAGTTCCTTGCGTCATATTCTTTGGTAAGGGGTTCGAAAGTCAAATCTTATCTATAAGTTAAGATAATTTAAAAATCTTTTATATGTTCCTGTTAACAATTCGTTCAATCATTACATAGTATTTAGGCATGCTGAATTTATAAAATTTACGCAACAAATAATTTCATTATAAATTCATTAAGATTTATGAAATATTTGTCTCATGTGAATGGTTCAAATCTATAATTGTAATTGACGATACGAATGTACAACCACAATGCCTTTCTTAAATTGCAAAAAAAACTTTTATAAAGTTGTATTTAATGTTTTTCTTTTAACTTTGTGAATAACAAATAAATCTTATCAAATTTTTTTTAATTACATAACGGGCCAAATCGCTCATCTGAGCACTGTGGCTAGGAAAAAGTAGAAATGGGTTTATTATTGAAAAGTTTAAATCCAAGAGTAGTCCCATGACCAATCATGGCTTTGCTATATTCTTCAGAAGATAATTTTTAAAGAATTTTCCTATATATGTCTATGTAAAACTTTGATTGGCCATTGTGGCTTCGCCCTACCCCTGGGGGTCATGATTTGAACAAACTTGAATCTACACTACCTGAGGATGCTTCCATATAAATATGATCAATTATGGCTTGCTATTCTTAAGAAGTTTTTTTTAAAGAATTTTCCTAAATATTTCTATGTAAAACTTTTGTCGGCCATTGTGGCCCCGATCTACCTCCGGGGGTCATGTTTTGAACAAACTTAAATCTAAACTACGTGAGGATGCTTCCATATAAATATGATCAATTATGGCTCGCTATTCTTGAGAAGTTTTTTAAAAGAATTTTCCTAAATATTTCTATGTAAAACTTTTGTCGGCCATTGTGGCCCCGATCTACCTCCGGGGGTCATGTTTTGAACAAACTTAAATCCACAGTACGTGAGGATGCTCCCATATAAATATGATCAATTATGGCTTTGTCATTCTTGAGAAGAAGTTTTTTAAAGAATTTTCTTATATATTTCTATGTAAAACTTTGGTCGGCCATTATGGCCCCGTCCTACCCCCGGCTGTCATAATTTGAACAAACTTGAATCTACACTACCTGAGGATGCTTCACCATAAGTTTCATTTTTCCTGGCACAGTGGTTCCTGAGAAGAAGATTTTTAAAACATAAACCGAATTTTTATTAATTCGCAATTATCTTCCCTTGAATGAGGGTGTTGCCCTTCATTTGAACAAACTTGAATCCCCTTCACCCAAGGATGCTTTGTGGCAAGTTTGGTTAAAATTGGCCCAGCGGTTCTTGAGAAGAAGTCGAAAATATGAACAGGTTACAGACAGACAGACGGACAGCTGAACGGATAGACAGACAGACGGATGCCGGACAAAATGTGATCAGAAAAGCTCACTTGAGCCTTCGGCTCAGGTGAGCTAAAAATGTAAATATGCAAGTAGCATGTTCTTTTAAATTTTTTACATGTATTTAAACACACTTAAATAAAGTATACTTCACTTTCTTGTTAGGGCTGAATTTAATTGATATTACGAAATCTATTATTGACTACCTTTCGTTTTTTCACTTATGAATAATTAAAGACAATAAATAAAGCAATTTCAATTAAGCGTGAGTGCTTTTACATTGATTATAAATGTTTTCTTCTATAGAGCGTAATCTTAAATGAAGGATATTGAGATAACAAGCAGTATTTAATATCAAATTCCATAAAACAATACAAAACAGAAGCAGAGGAAACACGGACCTCCAAAACTCAGAGGTGGGGTCAGGTGTCATGGAGGAGTGAGCATACCCTCCAGTCACACCTGCCGTGTGCTCCTTGTTATGATCGGGAAAGAACGGAAAAATCCGTCGTCAATTCAATGTAAAAACAATGGACTTAAAATTAGTATGAAAAACGTCAGTCAGCATTTGACAATAATAAATTGTATTTGCTAACAAGGTCATTGCATCGACCATACAACTTACGAAATGATGTCTTTCAACGAGAATGCTGATAATCTTGTTTCATAAACTTGTTTGTTAATAATTTACTTCGTTTTAAAAACTGTTCATACGAAGAACATGCTCTTGCGTATCGAATCAACTGAGAAATATATACTCCATATGCAGGTGAAGAAGGTACCGGTTTATTGCTGCATTTCATTTTAAATGGATCACAAGAAACATATTGACGCAAGCGTCAAAAATCGGCCGCAAACCAATTTATTGTTCCTTTCTTTCAGAAACTGAAATTTGTGTGATCTGTTTTTAAAATTTCTTATATTTATCTGTTAAAATACCCTCGTGACATGAAACACTTGCATGCGACAATGCCGATTTTCTTCATGCATAATGCATGTACAATATTACATGTATAAGCAAACTGTCCATAGTCCTCTGCGTCTCTTCACTCAGTTTGGTACAAACGAACTCTAGCTGGTAGAAGTTTGCTGTTTAAGTCAAGGTTTTACATATAAAGTACTTATAGTATAGTATATAGCTTATCTTCAATTATTCGGCCACCTCTTATCCGGCAATTCAGACAAACCAAGCCAGCTGGTTAAGAGAAGTTATACTGTATAAATACGAGAATCTGTATAGAATACCCAGTAATTAAACTTCTCCCAATAGTGAAGTATTGATTGATCGGTTTTAATTTTACACCCCTTGCGATTTTTCTTCATTCATACAGAATAGAAAATCAAAATAAAGACAAAGCAGGTAAAAAGCGTGTACAAATACAAATGGATTGTAGTTTTTCATGCATTACAGTCAATCTATAGGATGAATGCTGTGCAGACTATGTATCACTTGGGTTGTAACATGCTTAGCGTCTTTTAAAATCTGTGTTAATTATCTTCAAACTCTTCAAAATTACACTTCGAGCTGAAAAAGGAAAAAAGAGTGATCTCTCCTCTTTTAGTATTGAATTGTCATTTATTTTCTTGAAGAAATTTCCATGGTGGTTATTTTCTCTGTATTGCACCTTAATTTCAGAGTAATTTTGTGTACATAGACTGACTCTGTAACCATTTGCAAACTAATTATTTACATGTAAACTATATTCTTCATTTGAGTAAGTAAATTCATTGTCTTTAAATATATTCCCTAGATAAAAAGAGTACGCTATCATTTTCAGAAATTATTAATAGGTAAATTTCAAAATATCCTACACAACGCAATTTAATGTCTTCACAGTCCAGAAAAGCATTTTTCATCAGTGTATCTAGAGAGGATCCTCAAACAAAGGTACAATGTATTTGTATTATTAGATGAAATATATTTACCTTCCAATAATATTGGATTAGATATCTTAAAAATACGCATGAAGAATCTTATTAAGTTGTAATATTTCATGCCAAAATAGGTAAAAACATAGTACTGTACGATCACTTCCTCCACTCCTGGACCTTCAAGATCTTCAAATTTCATGTAAGATTTCAATTTTGTTGGAAGTGGTAGATCATCAATTAGTGGCAGAATACTGTGACCACAAAATGAAAGCTCATGCCGAATTTTACGCCTGCAAAGGTTTTGTAGAGATTTTGGCTCTCTCAAAATTTCATTTAACACAGTTGCAAGGGATTTAAATTTCTCAGGAGTAACCTGAGATATATAGTCGATAAAATCGTAATTAAAACCAAAGCCGAACTCTTCTCTATTTTCTAAATTTTGAAACCATTCTCTGTCTGAGTCGATGTTCCACCCACACTGCCTAAAAAATTTTGTGGACTCAATTAATCCATAATGTGCAAGTTCTTTCAAACGAGCCCTGAAACCAAAAAAGGTTCTATCTGTGTAAAAGAAAATTTTATTCGGTAAAAGTAAACAATCAAGAAAAGATATAAACTTATAATAACAAAAATAAATAAATATAAATATTAAATAGATAGATAAATTAGTAAATAAATAAATGAAAAATAAATAAATGAATGAATAAAATTTGAAAATATAAAGAATATTTAAAATGTAATTGAAATTTAACAAGATGTAACCCATGTAAACTAGCATCATGTACGAACTAAACTGTTTAAAGGGAAATATTTGTGGACAGGACAATATACAAATCAGTTGTAAATCACTTTGAAATTGGTGGAAAATAAGCATTTTTGTCGTTTTTTGTCAATAAACATATCCCCCCCCCTCCAGTGAAACACAAAAAGCTTTGGTATGAATTTGTGAAATAACAGTCCATATTACATGTACCTGTAAAAAGGAATTTTTGTGTCGGGGGGGGATGTTTTAAAAATATTTTCCGTTTACCGTTGATGTTTATAGTGAAAAACACAAGTTTTACCAAAATTTTAGAGTTATCTCTCTTTGTTTTCCCAAATAAGTAATTTTTTGTTTTTGAAAATCCATATAATTACCTATAAAAAATATTAAAAATTCATCAAATATATTAACTTTTGAAAATTGATTTGGACGTAGGCGAGAGAACAATACTATTGTTCGCAGTTATAAGAATATTACTAGTTTGGATTAAAGATTTGGAATGTGACTTACTTGAACGAAAGTTATTTAAAATTACCTTACAAATGATCAAAATTTCAAATTTCGATTCAGAACAAGAAAGGCAGATTCCGAAAAATTATGAAGGAAAACCCCTAATTACATTTTTAACCAAAATCAAAGAATTTTTGAGTCTTCGACAATTTGAATATTTTTTTAATGCATGTTATTCAGAGGATGCACAATTCGGGCTTCATGGAAATTAAGGGACTCCGACCCTCAGCCAGGAAGGACAACTCTTTAATTTATATTTTAATTCAAAAAGTCTTTAAACATGTTAAATGAAGCTTGAAAATTAAATATTTTCATGCAACAATTTTCAATAATTTAATTTTGTTCGTATTCTCGCCTCTCATTGGTTGAATTCCAAAAAGGAACGCAAAACATTTTGTATAATCTGGTTTTGTATGGGGACACACCCCCTTGACGACCAGCTTAATCATCATATCCATGTAATCCCCTCATTTCCAGTCCTCGGAATCCATGGAAAATTCCAAATTTAATAAATGTACCTTCAACTTTAAACAATTACTCGTTCTTACCTCGTGTAAACAAACATCATGGCTGATAGATCCTTGTATTAGTTATTACCTCCCCTCGCTTCAAATCACTTCCGTTACTACGGTTGTATCATTGCGCGGTAAATTTGAACTTATAAAAAGCAACACAACTTTACATCAAAAGTTGTTTAATTGTTTTAAAATTAAATTATAAGGAATGACTTTAATTCTTGGCCATATTATCGAGTATAATCTGGTTTGGGTCAGTTTATGCTTTTTTATAATCCGCTTCGCGGATTATAAAGCGTAATTAAACTGACCCAAACCAGATTATACTCGATAATATGGCCAAGAATTAGAGTCATTCCTTAATTATATGTCTCTCAATGTGCTTCAAGGTTCTTTGCAAAGCTCCATAAATCACTTCTAATTTCATATCACGTTAATAAACATTGGTATCTAAAAATGCTTTTTCGGGATAAAAATTTCTTTTTTAATTAGACCTTTCTGAGAAGTTCGGCAAACAATTTTAAACAATTCATCAAGAAATAACTAAAATTTGTGTAAGACTGATGCTTCCTATGAAGGCTCAAGGCTAAAGATAAGAGTTTTATAAATGTGGGTCAAATTTGGAGGTCAAGATTTCAAAAGTGTTTATATTCAACAGAGGACTTGTCACAAAGAATACACATAAAATATAAAAGCTCAATTCCGAAATATTCTAAAATATTCTAAAACACTTGTAAAAGATGAAGTCCAAAGTAGGAAAATTATATAGTTTTTCCATATCCTGTACTGTGACCCCAGCATCCAACACACCATAGAGTTGATCTGTGAAGAACAAGTATTTGATATTATAAGTAGAAATACATGTGAGTTTCTAAAATGATTGTCAAAAAATTCTGTACATAAGGCATATAAATTTTTCAGGTAGTTTAGAATTTTTCGATGAGTTCTTTTCTCTGTGTTTTTTCTTACCTCTAGAATGATTCACGTTTACGTATGAAACAACTGTCATGTACCAATTAACATTTAAAAAGAGATATGATAATGTGAAAGTCGAAGAGGATTTTTTATTATAAAATATTGGAGAAGCTATAGATGCATTTGAGAAATGGAATAAGAATGAATTGTATTGTGTAATTCTTGATTTTAATATATGTATCAAGATAATTATGAGAATAAATATTATTAAAACCTCTTTTGTAAATTTTATTAATCTATTGATTTATATTTTAATTACTTCACGTTCTTTTCGATATCTTTTCATTCTTATGGGGGTTGTTACCATACACCAGGCTTCCAATCTACACATACTCGGCATTGAGGGCCATTTAGCATCAAAGGTCTTCAACCATGCCAATGATCGCTGTTACACGAGTTATCAATTTTTAAGGTATCTTTCGAAGAAAAGTCTTTTGTTCATTGTAGTCTAATGGAAAAGTCAGATGAAGATCTAGCCCTAAGCATTTTTCTTGAAACATTTTATGTTCAGTAAAATAACTTTGAAGTCATTAAACACCGCCGAAAATTGCAATTTAAAGAAAATTTTAAAAGAAGTTATTAAACACCACTGAAAAGTCCAATTTAAAGAAAATGAAAACTAAAGGTTTGCCTGGAAGAAAAAAATAGGCATTCTTAAAAAGATAAATATTTTAATATGAGTGTTGCATTCTTTGAATTTTAAGCAACCTGTACAATAGACATCTTAAAAACGTTTCAAGTAAACAGTTTTCTTTTTATGGATAGAGATAAGCTGTTTAGTAAAATATCTTAGAAGGATTTTACTAGTAATGTTAAAAACAAGACTGCTAAAAGACATAGGTGAAAACAAACAAAGAACACGTTTCTCGATCGGCTGATTCAAACCTATTGATGTTAACACGGAAAGAGTTGTTTTCCCAGAGTTGTCTTTCCATTTCAAATTTGCTCCAGCACGTACAATATCTTCTATTGTTTTCCGGTCTGCATCATTTCTAAATGCCAACATCAAAACTGACAGTCCACTTTTATCATATATATCGTTTGCATTCCCTCCCCTTTTCAGTAAATCCGGAAGAAGAAATGGAATTTCTATTGCCGAGAGGCAAGTACAACTGATAGTTCCTAGCACATCACATTAACCAACGAATGTAACATCGGCTCCCTGTCGAATAAGATAATCAGCTAAAAGCTTCCTTCTATTTTCAATTGCATAAAAAAGTAGAGAAACGCCTCGTGATGGTACCGTTGTTTTATTTATGTTAACTTTTCCACATTCTAGTAATTCACTTATAACTTCGATTATATTTGCCTCAGACCATTTGGATAAACAGTTCCAATATTCACCGTTAAGTAATGTACTTTTGTCAACTTCCTCCACAGTTATCAAAAACTTCACAACTTCAGTTTGTTTAGCTTTGCATGCAACATGGAACACGTCCTGATGTTTGGCAAGATTAAGGGGGATGTACGGCCATATTTAGTGCAGTGAGAACAAAATGTAAACATTTCTTCAAATGGCTAAAGTACATTATATTTTGATCAAATTCTAAACCCTTATGATGAAGATACAATAAATATGCATAACTGAATGCATGTTGTGCATATATAATCTATACTTTTGCAGAAAAATGCTTTTGATATGCTCCTAAGAACTGCGCAGCTACAGAATTCAGCAGAGCCTTAAAAAATCCAAAAAAATACGCAAAGTGTGCATTAATGTTCTTTCTACAACCATTTGTTGAGAAAATGTCTAAATTTTGCACTTTTAAATGATAATTTTAAGTTCAAAACAAGGTATCGTTGTCTTCAAAAAGAGTGTAAAGAACCCTGAAAGTAGTTCATTGATAGCAGCACGTGGTCTATTTTTAGCACAGAATTTTGTTTTCCAGACCTCTTCTTAATATGGAGGGACATAACAATCTTTAAATGTAGAAGAGAATTACAGTTGAAAAATATTTCAAATAATATGAACACTTTTCAAAGAGGAATTGTGTTAAAGTGTGGCTTGGAGTAATTTATTTAGTATTATTATCAACCAGTTGTTAAATAGTGTACCTATTGAAATAAACTATTTGATTCCAGGTAAGGAAAAATGAGCATCATCAAAGTTTAAAATTAAGAGTTTGTAAGTTTGCCACAGATAACTTGTTATATCTATAAAAAGTGTACCGGTAATTATCACCAATGAAACACAAAGAAATTAAACACATAAAACCGATATGAAAAACCTTGTGTTAGTATCTACTAGTACGAGGGGTGATCGAACTATCTCTATATCTACAAAACCACAATTTAGATTAGAAACAAATATGGTGCACACTCAAGTTCTATAAATAGCATATGCCGAATAAAGTTTTGCTCACAATGTGAAAATAAAGTCATTATGCAGGTACTTGTGACGAAAAATGGTTGTCTCAGTGGAACTCATTCAACAAACGACTAAAATAATTATGGTATATCTTAAAACTGCATTTGAAGTAACGTATAAGAATTTGTTCAAAGTTTATTAAGAAAAATGACTTCCTAATAATTCAATCAATGATTGGATAGACCATTTTAGTGAAGGAAGGCAGATGGTTGAATATGATACTTGTTATGTTGTCCGGTGAAAGCAAGTTTGAAAAGGGGTTTGTTTTTAATTAAGCAATATGCTATCAAAGGTCTCCAAATTACACTTTGAAAAATACTTGAATATTTCAACAATAATATAACTATCAAATACCTAAGATATCGTTTACTTTTGATCACCCCCCCCCCCTCCTATATACTCTGTCAAATAAACATTTACAATTTTCATTACAGCGTAGCAATATTTGAAAAGGAATAAAATCATTCAGAGTGGGATAGGAAATTTAATGAATAATTTTTTTTCTATTTGCCCATTTTGTTAAAATTACAATTTTACAGAGTAAAGAAAAAAATCAACACAAATATTTTATAACATCTTTAAAATGACGTTTGCTGGACCTCCCAACTCACGGAAAATTATTGGGTCCGTATTTATGGTGAGAAAAAAAATTCTTTAAAATTCAAACATATTTGTTGACGGAAGAAAAAAAAATCCTGTAATTGGATGTAAAATAAAATTGAGTCGGGCCATTTTTAGGCAGTAGATCGGGAGAGAGGGCAACCAAATATATTTACAACAAATGGTCTTATAAGGCTAGTACATGTTCCATCACATACTTTGCAATGCAAAATTTTTTAATCTTTGGCACTATTTTGAAAAAAGAACATAGGATTTTCGGAAGGGGGGGGGTAGTCTCTCATTTTTGTTGCGATGATAGATAGACATTGAATATGCAATGGACTTTTGTTTGCAAACATTGTGATTGCTTCTAAATTAAAAAAAAACAAGTCTATATATTTTATCAAGCTTCGTATGTTCAATGATCGAGAGCTTACAACGTAGTCAACATAATGAGACATGATGCGTTTTTATGTCCAAACATTACTCCATACGATGTGTTGGTCATTGCAAACAATCAAGCTATTTATGTGAGGTGCCTGAAGGAAATCAATTAACTGCCTATTTTTTCTATCTAACTGCTAAACAAAATAGACATATGTACCAACTTTTCGAATGTAAGACATGTAATTGCAATTTGTTTTTCATGCACTGCATATTGTTTAACATTTTCAAATTAAATGCTAAGCATCCTCCTTGCAGTGCCCCATTTCAAAATAACTTCTATCGCCACAGAAAAAAAGACCCGACGTAAACACATATGTTTAAGGCATTTTTTAGCTTTTTCTTGAGTTTTAAAGAAACCAACAAATTATCAAGACTTGTTCCACGAAAAATTAAATATAATCATGGTTATAAACGCATCTATCCACAGCAGATATATGCACATGTCAAGCACGTGCTCAGTGTATTAATATTTACTAGGAAACTCGAGCTGTGAACAGAACAGTTTTTCCCGATTTGCTGGAGTGGGGTTAAAATCGCGTTTTTTCATTAATCAGACGAAGCGATGCAACAAATAAAAGTAGTAAGTAATATTACCTAATGATTATTACTAAGTAATTTCTTGTCTTGATGTTTTTATGGTCGCATTTATTCTAAAATCAATGTTATTCGAACTCTGTGCGACAGAGGAATGGCGGACAAAATAAACACATGGTCTCAGGAAGACACACATATGAAAAATCAAATTTTCAAGAATTCTAGATAATGACAAGAAAAAAGCGAAACAAATGGTTGTAGCCATATTATCAATGAATCAAACTAACACCATTTTCAATGCATTTTTCATCTCGTGAATGCTGTAGCTGCGCAGTTCTACAATGATTAATTTCCTCCTAATTAAAACAAAATAAACTTAATTATTTACTAATTTTGGTCTCTAACAGTAGGTAACTAGTGCATTAACACTTTGAGTAACTTTAGGCTAGTTTAGACGAGTATTAAGCGCATTCTTGGCATTTCTTATTTCACACCAGACTAGATCCAATTGGCTTGTACATCCCCCTTAAGACATTCTGCACCTCGTTCCTGCACAATGAAGCGGAGTCCTTCAACAAACCCCTGTTCTGATACCATTCGGATGACTACATTTAGATCGCTAGACGTTATATACCCACTTTGATACCACTTCTTTCGAAAAGTGTCCACATTTTTATCACAAATAGATTTGCGAAATTTGTCCATCTTTGACTGTTTGTACATTTTAAAGTTAAGCACACGGGAAAACATCTTCCCAATGTTCACACCTTTGTACAAATGCACCTGACTGCATTGAAGTATTGATTATTTTTCTGCGAGTTTAGCATAATTATTCAAACATCCCGTATAAACACTATTCAATCTGTTTGTTGACCCATGAAAATGATATTCCGTCTGAGCTTTTTACGCAGTCCAAATAGGAACTAAATATTCTGCGTAGTTTCCCTACATTCTTGCCTTCTGCTACACAAATTTATTGTCTAACGCTGGGTATGTTTTCTTCCACGAAACTCGTCTGGTATACAATAAGAACAGTATAGTGCAAACTTGAGATAACCATACATCATCAATAGAACAGATTCTAGTATCTAAACAGATTCGTCGCCAGAGTGGCCCAGTGGTCAGAACGTCTGCTCTAGAATCGAGAAGTAAGGAGTTGATCCTTACTTCGCGGGTTCGAATCCTACTGTGGGACGTGAAGATCGGTCCTTCGGATGAGACCGTAAAAACCGAGGTCCCGTGTCGCAGTAGGTGCTGGCACGAAAAAGATCCCTCCCTGATCAATGCCCTAAGTGCCGAGTTAAGGACAAAATTTGCAGCTCTCCTCCTGCAAGTGGTGGCGTCTCCATCTGAATGAAAAATTCTCCAGGGGAAGTTAAACAATATACAACCAATCAATGTTAACAGATTCTGTAGAATTATAGGGGAGGATTTGGCCACAATAGGGCGAATGTTTCAATTGGAAATTTAGAAAGAAAAGTCTGTAAAAAAAAATCTTAGAATAGTTACTACATAAAATATATGGAGATAACTGACGGTATTCAAGATCAAAAGTCCATTGAACAATGCCAAATTGGAGCAGAGCAAACCTCCAAATCATCGGAGGTGGGATCAGGTGCCATGGAGGAGTGAGCATCCCCTGTCGACCGGTCACACCCACCGTGTGGTCCTTGTCATGATTGGGAAAGAAAGGAAAATTCCGTCGTCAGTTCAGTGTACAAATAATGGACTAACAATTAGTATGAAAATGTCAGTCAGCATTTGACTCAATGATAAATTGTATTTGCTGACAAGTCATTGTATTGACCATAGAACTTACGAAATGATGACTTTAAACGAGACAGCTAATTTTCTTGTTTCATCAACTTGTTCGTCAATAATTTACCTCGTTTTAAAAATTGTTCATACGTAGAGCATGCTCTTGCGTATATATCGAATCAACTGAGATATATTAACTCCGTATGCAGGTGATGAAGGTATATTGCTGCATAAGAAAGGGAAGTTGACGATATAAACGTTGGT